>NW_023244913.1:0-9838 GCF_002007445.2 Ailuropoda melanoleuca
AGATTGAAGGGCAGTGGTAGACGAAGAAAGGGGCCGTATAACCACCCCACAAGTCCTGCCTAGTAGTCAAGGAACAGTAGTGCCTACTGAGGAGGGGTAACCACGAGAACGTGGAGCTGGCGAGGCCCGGCTCAGGGCAGGTACCAAGGCTCGCTACCCTCCAGTCATTGGCACTGTTATCATTACCATCGTTAGGGCTTTAGAGCTGAAGTCCCCTTTGGAATCCACCCTCCTCAATTCACTGATAAGGGAACTGAGAACCAGAGAGGAGAAGTAACTTTCCCAAGGTCACACAGCAAGGTGGTGTCAGAGGCAAGTCTCTGGACTCCCGAGAGTGGGGTTCGCAGAACAGAGCCAGCTGTAGACGGTGTACACTACCTCATTGGATCTTAACAACAATCTCATGAGGAAAGTACTGTTATTGTACCCGTTTTATAGACATGATATTTGGGTCTCAGAGAGGTAAAGTGTCTTGACCGGGAACACAGTTATAAACAACAGGACTTAGAACCAGATCTCCTGATTCTAGATCCCACAGACTTCATCCCTATCATAGATCTTAATCTGTTCAACATTATTTCCACTTTCTGCACCATTTCTCTACCCCCTTTGAAGTTAGGCTTGGGTGTGTGACTTGCTCTGGCCAATGAAATGTCAGCAGAAGGAATGTGTATCATGTCCGGGCAGAAGCAGCATGCACATCACAGTGTCCGTACCCATTGTGACAGCAGTAACCACTGAAACAGCTATAGGATGAAGCCACCACCAGCCTGGAGTAAGTAAGATGAACGCAGACCCCTTGCCAACCCATACTGGACAGGCAGCATGGGCAAGAAATTTTTTTTTTTGAGTAAGAATTTGGGGCTCTTTGTTACCCAGCATAACTAAGCCTCTCCTAACTCCTACAACCGTCACTGGGCTACAGTGTTCCCCCTGCTCCAAGCTCATGAGGTGGGAAGGTCTGAGAGGGAAATTCAGCAGGTCCACCTTAGCACCTCCCAACTCACAGAAACAAACGATGATTAAGCTCAAAGAAACAGAAAGAACCACTCCTCCAATCCCCTCGCTTTACAGAAATAAGGGAGATCTGCAGAAAAGGAGTTACCAAGGACACCCAGAACACAAATCTCCAGGCCAACGTCTGTCTGGGTCTGTCTGTCTCTCTCTCCAGGTCTCTGCCTCTCTCTCCCTCCCTCTTTCCCCTCTCTCAAAAACGAAAACAAAAACAAAAACAAAACAAAAACCAGAGACTTCTTAGACAAGCCCAGCTCAGGAGAAGTCATCGCTGACCAGGGGACTCCGGGCTGCCATCACGGAGGCTCTTCCCCGGCTCAGACAACAGACCTCGAGGAGGCACTGGGTACCCTACAGTACTGGAAGTCGCCCTGAGGAAGGGAATGCCTCTCCTCACAGATCCTCTGAGGGCTGAGAAGCTTGAGCACAAAAACAACACTCCCTTGTCACCAGCCCCTGGCTCTTGGGGGACTTCCCACAGAAACAAAGGAGGGCCTGATGGGCACCACGCAAGAGAAACCCAGAAGAGGGGTGGTTACCAGCCCCCCTGGCCATCTGCAGCCAGGCCCAGGGGCTTGTCACGGTCTCCATTCTTTCTTTTAGCCCCGAGCAATCCACTGCTGTGCCCAGCATGCACCCCGCTACCCACTTAAGTTGTGAAAGGCCCTGAAAAACTCAATGTCTGAGGAGGTTAGGGGACAGGAGAAGTGAATGGGGACAGTGAGGCAACTCAGGCCTGGCCAGCCTTCGGGCTGCTTGGAGGTGGAAGGCAGCCCATAGCTCTTGGTATGGAACTGGCTTCCGAGAAGTCTTGCCCTGGCACACTCTGGAGGGATTTGGAGGCTGTTCTGTGCAGCATAGGCAAAAATTACAGCCCCACTCCCATCCACAGGGAGCTGGTTCTGGGAGCTGGGCATGGGGCTTCAGAACTCAGGCCAAACAGCTAATGGGGCTTCTGGAGGCTGTGAGATGTGGTGTCAGCCAGAGCGCTGAGCTGGCAGGCTCCAGACCAAACCAGAGAAAGACAGACACAGCCTGCAAGGAGGAGGCTGGTGGGGGGCCAGACCACTCTCCCCTCCACCCGCCCTGGACCTTCTCTTCCCCACCCCCCCAACTCAGAACCCAGACTCCAGGCATCCGACTACAGGCAATCCAGAAAACTCCTTCCTCTGTGTCATGGGCTGACGTGTTCCTCCCCCCAAATTCATATGTCGAAGTCCTAACCCCCAGTACCTCAGAATGAGGCTGCATTTGGAAATAAGGCCTTTAAAGAAGTAATTCAGTTAAAACGCGGTCACAGGAGTGCGCCCTCGTCCAGTCTGACTGGTGTCCTTATAAAGAAGGGATCGGGACACAGATGCACACAGAGGGAGGGCCAAGCAAGGCACAGGGAGAAGACCGCCACCTACAAGCTCCGGAGGAACCAGTGCTGTGGACACTCGGCGCTCAGACTGCTGGCCTCCAGAGCTGGGGAAAGACTCGTCTGCTGTTGAAGCAGCCCAGTCTGTGGTACCCGGCGGTGACCGCCCGCGCAGACCCAGCAGCGGCCTGTGGGGCTCACCAGAGGGTGCTTCTCCTGAAGTCAGGAGTCCTGGAGATGGCGTGTGCTCCCCTGCTCCCCAGCCACATGTCCCAAGGCCTGGAACCTTCTCTGGTCAGAAAGTTCTTGATATTGAGTTTCTATCTGATTCTTCAGCTTTTATCACTCCCCCTTCCATCTGGCCTGAGTGCAGGGAGTCATACGGGTCCCGGAGCCTCCATGGTCACTGCAGCCTTGGTCCACCACACATTGGCAACTCTCCCTTTTCCCTCGTCCAGAAGGAAATGGCCTGCCCCATGTGGCAGGGAGCTCTCTGCCATCTAAAGGTGTGAGAAGTTGGACGAGCATCTGCAAAGACCACCTGAATTAGGGGGTGTAGAGCGCTAAATATGCTAAGCTCCAAGGGAGATGGGAAGGGACCCCTGGATTCAATATCAACCCCACGACCTATCTCGTGACTGCCCCCCACCCCGGCACGACCACCCTCTCCACATGTTGGTGTGGCCATCAGCGCAACGGGGTCAGGAGAACAGGAGCTGAGGTCATGCCAAGTGGGACTCCACACGTGAGGATTTCCTCCCCCTCCGGCAGGTCCCCAGACTCTCGAGCCTCAGTGTCGTCCCTGTGGCAGTAGGGCATCAGCTGGGCTCCGTAACTGGCCCAGGCCATCCCAGAGAACAAAAGTCTGTGGATTTTCTTCCCTCATTTTGCTGCTGAGATCAACCAGTGATGTCCTGAGGGAGTGGCAACTTGAACTGGGAATGGGGGGGCGGGGAGGAGAAGGGGGTGCAGGCATCGAGGAAGGGGTTAAGAAGAGGCAGGAGCAGGTGGAACTGGGGGTGGAGGGCTGACAGCCGTCACTGCAAGGAGGGGGCGAGGAGCAGCCCGGGCCAGAGATAATCTCTCTCTGTTCCCCAGTGCCTGGCTCAGCGCCCCTGCCTTCCCCTCTGAGTCACCCAGTGGCCTCCAGAGGGGCTGGCCTGGCCTTTCTGATCCCCTCCCTCACCGGGCCTGAAATAGGAGAGGCGTGCCACTTCCAGAAATGGCCTCACCTCACCTCAGACACGCTACCCCTCCTTATTTTGAGAGGTCATCCCCTCACCAGAGGCATCGCAGTGCGAGCATCCCCACGCCGTCCTGGGGGGTGGCACAGGGACATCAAGGGACACGCTTCAGCTGTTGCCTGCACTGAGGTCCAGATAAGCACCTGCCCAGTGGTCTCCTGGCTGCTATGCTCCAGGTACGGCTACGTCCTAAGGCCCAGGACAGAGGTTCTCCGGTCGGCCCAGTAGTGAGAGATGGGGACAAGCTCAGTGGTGACCCAGGGGGTGTCAGGGGAACCGGCACCCAGAATGCAGGCATCCATGGTTACCAAAACAGCTCGGTGGTTAGCGGTGGGGTTCCACACCCAGGTCTGCTCTCCACTGGCGAGGCAACCTTACGCAGGTTACTGAACCCCACTGTGCCCGTTTCCCTACCCAGGCATGGTAACAGTGCCCCCTCACATAGTGGCTGTGAGCCTTAGGTGAAATGGTGACTCACAAGGGCTTGGTGCCGTGGCTGGCGCGTAGCAAAGCCAGGGCGGGCTCCCAAGGCCAACAGGCCTCCCCCTTAGCCTTGTCTGAGACGCCAGAGACACTGGCCACCGTCACTACGGACGTGTCAGAGACTCCTGAGGGGCCATGACAGGCCGCCTCCGCAGCTCCTAGTTTCCAGAAGGTGCTCAAAATGATTTGTTGACTGAATCCCCCTTCACAGGAGAGTAAGCCGAGGCCCTGAGAGGATGGCATCTTGTCAAAGGAGCTGAACCCAGGTAGTTTGGATCCAGAGGCCACACTCTGGACCCCTACACTAAACTGCCTTTCAGGAAAATTGCTCCATTAAGCCAGTGACACCCCAAGTCTGTAGAAAAGGAAACGGAGAGCATAAGAAGGCTGAGAAAGGCCTTCAGCTACAGAAGAGGGATCTGGGACCTGGACTGGCCCTGGGCAGTCAGGCCTCAAGCACGCATGCTCAGCCACTCTACCACAGCACCTCGGGGTTAGCCTGCCTCTCCCCGTTCGTGACTTCCTCCGGAAGCAGGTACAGCCACCTCGGGTACCACATACCCACAGAGCCCATCCCCCCAGCCATAGGGCCACTCCAGGGAGCTCCCAGGCACCTTCCAAGCTCAGCTGGAGCCATCTCCTAGGCACCCCAGAGTCTTGGACGTTAGGTGTCCTTACCCCAACTAGTATATGGGGAAACTGAGGCACAGGGACTTGCCCACAACTAAAGAAACAGGCCCAGGCCTCCTACTTCCCTCTCTTGATCAAGAAAATTAGCCAGAATAAAATGCTTTTATCTCTGGGCCCCAGAACCTAGAACTTTCCAGAAGTGCCTCCAGCCAGAAAGAAAAGCAGGACTGGAATAATGGTCACTGTTCCCACCCCACGGCTGGCTTTCCCGTCCCCATGCGGGATGCCGCCCAGCGGCAGACAGGCAGGGTCTGTCCTGGTGACCACCCCAACTGCGTAACTCCCAGTCCAGGCCAACTGTACTCGGGACAGGCCAGGCCAAGAAAGAGGACAGCAGAGCCTCAATCTGCTTCCCCTGCCTTCCCTTCCCACCCTTCAGGCATAGGGCCAGCTTCTCAGCCTCCAGACAGGAGTCCCTCTGTCCCTGCAGGATGAGCTGACCTTTCATTGGCCAGAAAGTCCCACTGGTTCCATCCCCCTGCCTGGGGGGATGGATGAGGAGAGAGGAGGGAAGCAAGAGATGGAGAAGGGTCCAGGGCTCCCTCAACCTCTCCTTCCTCCCTGTTCCTGCCTCTCACTGCTGCTGTCTCCCTCTGCTCCACCAGCTGTCTGCCCCAGGCCCTTCCCTTGCGGCAGCTCTGTCCCCACCGGGCCTTCCCCCCCTCTCCTTTCCCCTTAACTATCTTGCCTTTTGTTTGCCTGGCACTTTATAGTTTACGGAAGGTTTTTGGAAGGTTTTTAGATTTACCACTGCACGGAATCCACAGCAGGGAGAGACGGGGACACATTGAAAATACCTTCAAATTGCCAAGTGTTCTTGTTAAAAATGCAAACATCCCCAGAAGGATAAACAATTAGGCTGGCAGCCACTGGTAGCTTAGAACGAATTCATTTCATCCTCTGCCTTCTCCCCAGCCACTCAGCACCCCAGAGGGGGCCAGGGCAGTGGGGAGGAGTGCTTGGGGCGGTGCCTCAGCAGGGTGGGGTATCTGGGGGGAGGACAGGAGGGCGGAAATGAAGGTAGGCTTAAGGACAAGCGATCTGCTTTGCGGTGCTGCCTGTAAACAACACGCCCTCAGCGAGCCCTAAATGCTAGCCCAACCACCGCCCGCATCCCACTCGCTCTGAAATCCATCACTCATTCTGTATCTCAAAGGCCAGAGGGAGAATCTTTTTTCGAGAAAAGGCCTAGAAGACTTGCAGGGTGGAGTCAACAAATCAAAAACCCTGGAGAAGAAGGTGGAAGGAGGCAGGGGAGTGCAGAGGATCAGGAGCGAGTGGGGGGCCAGCAGGCCTGGCCCTCCCTAACCCAGCTCTGCCCCAGGGCCCAGAGTCCCCAGGATGGCACAGCCCCACCCTAGGACCAGCTGCAGCCTGGGGGCTGGGAGCTGGTGTCCTTGAAAGGACATATCCTGGGCCGTGGGGGTAAATCAAAAGACCCTTCCTTGGGGGGGGTCTCAGTTACCCCCAAATGATAACTGCGGGATGGGCCGACAGTCCGGAGGATCCTTCCAGCCCCGGCATCTGCAGTCCTGGGACCAAATCAGAAAAGCAAGTCTACGCCAAACCCCACACAGGCATCTCAAGACCTCCTGGGCTCCAGCCGTGCTGTTTTAGAGGCCCCACCCCGCCTCCCATATTCAAATAAACCACACAAACAAATAGAACCCACATCTAACCCTCAAGGACTGAACTGAGTTGCAGTTGCCCACTTGACATAATGCTGGGTTTTGTAGCTAAATTAAACATGCATTAATTTCGACTGCGGCTTACTTTTCAAATTTTGGAGCCTATCGGTTTCCAGCTCTCAAACATTTTTCTTGGCTATTGATGAAAGCTTGTAGGCCCTACATGCTGTGTCTAATTCCTAGCGCTCTGACCCCGGGGAACTCAGGCCGCGAGCCTGGAGACATCTAAGAGCAGGTTTCAAAGAAATCGAACAAAGTGCTGTGTTTGCCGCACGGGAGTTATGTCAAGCTCCACTCAAGGCCACCTCCTCCAAGAAGCCCTCCCAGGCCCCTCCAGCTCTCAAGAATCCCTCCCCTGCCAGTGTCAGAGCACAGGCCGTTCATGGTTTGTGCCCTGTCTTCATTATTTCACACATTCCTGTTTTGTCTTATCGTCCCCCACCGAACTGGGAGCTCTCCAAGGTGCCCTGGATCTCTCCTCGGCCTCCCCTCTGAACCCACTATGGTGCTGCAACCCACCAGGAACGCCGAGGCCACGGGAGCAGGGCAGTGACACGGGGAGAGGAGCTGGAAGCCCAGGTGCCACCTACCCTCCATGCCGTCCTCTCGATGCCCATCAAAGTTGTCATAGGAATCCCAGCGGATGAGAGGATCAGAGGTGTTATAGTCCACGGACACGCTCGGCCCGTTCTCCAGGTGTTCCATGCCTGAAGGAATGGGGCGGGAGGGCAGCGAAGAGAAAGGAGGAAAAAAAAAAAAAGGATCAGCAGCTAGAAAAAAACAGAAGAAGCCAACAGCTCCCCTCAGGGCTGCTCCCTGAGGGGCTTCTCATTTTCCTGACCACATGGGGTGCAGCCAGTGGCTTAGAGTGCACAGAGAACCCAGGGGTCTGTTTTCTTGCATTCTTCTTTTGCTTTGTTTTGTTTTGTTTTGTTTTGTTTTGGGAGGGGGGAACAGAGCAGAGGGAGAAGGAGAGAGAGGGACCCCGGAGCAGGATCCACGCCCAGCATGGAGCCCAACACGGGGCTCGATCCCACGACCCTGAGATCATGACCTGAGCCGAAATCAAGAGTCAGATGCTCAACAGACTCAACCAGGTGTCCTTGGTTTCTTGCATTCTTAAAAAGGCTCATATCCGGTTATAGGGGTAAATCAAAACAGGACACTGAGGAATGAAGAGCCCCCCAAGGGAGAAAGTTGGGGGGCCTTCTGGCTAGGTGTCTGCCTCTTCCTTTTCCGTGTCCCAGAGGCCCCTGGGGCAGTGCCAGGAGGCCAGAAAGTCTGCCTCTGTGTCAGAGGGAGTATGGAGAGGCTTGTGATGAGCAGCATGAGGTCGAGGACAGCAGGGAAACCATGGCCATGACACCGAGAGGACACAAGGTCATTCCAGTCATCCCCCTGCCTCCCATTTAAGAGGCTCCGGCTCCAGGCAGAAATGTGAGGGGAGAAGCAGTCTCTCCTACACATCCACAGAAAGATGAAGACTGCACGAGCTGTAAGTCCCACCTCCTAGGGCAAGTCCCTTTCCCAACCTGGCAGTCCTTCCTTGAATCTTCCCAGTGTCCCTCCGTCTGTAGCCTAACTTCGGCTCATCTCATTCTGTTCTCAGATAGGGTGGAGAACAACTGGTCTCCACATATAACCAGCCTAAAGGCTTAACAGCTATTATTAAATTGGCCTTCTCATCTTCAGGTTGAACCACCTCAGTCCTCGCAAATATTTCTCATCCATCCAGCACCTCTGAATGTCCCTTCAGCCACTCCCTTCATCTGCCACAGCCCTCAGTCTCTGAATATAATGGGATGGTGACCTAATGGGACCAGAACAGTTTATCCAGCCCAGCACCTCTCGGTCGACCCTTTTATTTTTATTATCCAAATATTAAGTCACTGATTCATGTTTAGCTAGGGGTCCACTGTGATACCCAGATCCTTTACTGCTGGCCTGCCTCTCATTTACAGGTAACTTGATAATTGCAGAGCACATCAGTAGGAGAATGGTGGGGGTGGGGAGAGGACAGGTTAGGATGGAGGCAAGGGGGTAAAAAAATGAACTCTAACAAGCTTATACCTTGAATTTTCTCTGGTCCATAAGAAAACACAAATTCTACTTTGCCATATTCTGGAAATCGATCATCTGAAAAGAGAGAAGGAAAGACAAAAATGAGCAATTAATTCCCAAAAAGGACTCTAACTTTAATCTTTCTGGAGAAGGTTAAAATCATACACAAATATATGGTTGATAATACCATATATATATATGTATATATATAATGAAATAAGCCTCTTGCCCACTTTGGCCCCAGCCCTACTTGCCTGAGATAACCATTCCCAACCATTTCTATTTCTTGTTCTACTAGCAGTTACCTCTAAGACTCTAATAGCTACTATTTTTATGCCACTANGTGAAGACTGTGTGGGCCCAGAAGGGTTGTGAGAGTTGGCCAGAGCGGCAGTCCCCTGCCTGAGGGAAACACTGAGGGAGTGGCTTATGGGGAGTTCAAGGGGGGTCCCCAAAATTCCCACAAAAGCTCTGCAGGAGAGACACAGTCAGCATTTGACACCTCCAGAATCTTCCATTGGCAAAGAGCTCAGGAGTGGTCATCTGTGCCTGTCTCCACGGAGAGCGCCCAGTCGGTAGGAACCCCCTCCTGGTTCCCTCCCTCATTCCCTCTCCTCCCGTAAGTCAGAAACCCTAGTGGGCTGCCCCCCACACGCATACAGGAATGGCTGGTGCCAGGCAGGAGCTGACAAGGGGAAAAGAACGAGCTGACTGAAGTGCCAAGTCTGCTGGCCCTGGGCACACCGTGACTGACCAGAGGGTCCTCCGTTCCCTGAGAGTGGCCACATCAGGCATGAGACTCACCCTAATATCATGCGGGCACAGGGAAGGCGAAGGACAGATTGAAGGGCAGTGGTAGACGAAGAAAGGGGCCGTATAACCACCCCACAAGTCCTGCCTAGTAGTCAAGGAACAGTAGTGCCTACTGAGGAGGGGTAACCACGAGAACGTGGAGCTGGCGAGGCCCGGCTCAGGGCAGGTACCAAGGCTCGCTACCCTCCAGTCATTGGCACTGTTATCATTACCATCGTTAGGGCTTTAGAGCTGAAGTCCCCTTTGGAATCCACCCTCCTCAATTCACTGATAAGGGAACTGAGAACCAGAGAGGAGAAGTAACTTTCCCAAGGTCACACAGCAAGGTGGTGTCAGAGGCAAGTCTCTGGACTCCCGAGAGTGGGGCTCGCAGAACAGAGCCAGCTGTAGACGGTGTACACTACCTCATTGGACCTTAACAACAATCTCATGAGGAAAGTACTGTTATTGTACCCGTTTTATAGACATGATATTTGGGTCTCAGA
>NW_023244914.1:0-1782 GCF_002007445.2 Ailuropoda melanoleuca
TTTTAAATATACAATACAGTTTTATTAACAATAATTGGCATGCTGTGTTTTAGATCCCCAAAAGTTATTCACCTTATAACTAAAAGTTTGTACCCTTTGACCGATATCTCCCCCTTTCCCCATCCCTCAGGCCCTGGCAACTACTGTTCTATTCTCTGGTTCTATGAAGCCATATACAGAAAGACAAATACTGCTTGATCTTACTTATATGTGGAATCTAAAATAGTCTGTATACATTTGGAGGGAAAAAAATACCTATGATGGTACAGATTGATTGGAAACACATGATATAAGAGTAGTGGAGAGTGATGGAAAGGATAAGAGAATTAAAGCATATATAAAACTTGCAGAAAAACAGACCCGGTAATATTCAAAGACATGAAGGTTACCAAAAGTGGTATGAATCCCTGGTTCTGTACCGTATAAAGAACACGATGACAGTTTTTCTACTTTATATAAATGACATCCCATATGTGTGTATGCAAATTGCTTGTGCATCCAGATATGATTATACCTGTATTCAATTTTTAGGTTATTATTGGCTCTTCCATAAAGCTCACCATTAAACTTCAGGGCCAACAATGAATTAATTTTCAACGTGGGGAATCTCTGGAGCTGGGGAGAAACCCTTAAGAAAGTAGCAGCACTCCAACCTAAAATCTGCCATGTCACCCCTTATTGACTGCATACTAATGAACTCAAAGAGAATGTAGATTTCCCATCTAACAACCTAGAGCCTAGACACACTGTTGAAATTAGAGGGAATCACGCATCTCCACTAACCTGTTGTGTGGCCTTTACTAGGTCTGTCTATGGCCGATATGCTGTTCTTTAAAACCGAAATAATACTAACAATAAACTTCAAAGCAATGTCAAAGACGCTGATGAACACAAGAGTTATCACCAAGCCCCACCGAGTGCCGTCTCCATTCCCGAGAGTTCAGAATAAAACGTTGTCATCAAGTAAAGCATCAAAAACATGAACTGCAGGCACGGCAAGAGAGTGTTTTCTTTTTCCAGGTTCATCATTATTTTTAGTCACAGCCTTGACTGAGAAACCAGTAAATATGAACCACCAAAATGAGAGAGGCAAAACAACAAAGTAAAAGATGCCTAGAGCAATAAACAGATTTTAATTCTTTTTTTTAAAAAGCATCCATCTCTCCAGTGTCTGTCTGTGATGGATGGTTTGAGAGAAGACCTCAGAATCCAGCAACATAAAAACGTAGCATCCGGTAAGCGAACGTGTCACCCATCACACTGGCAGGGTCTTCCTCACTGAGCACACAGAATACTGCTCAGGGATATGGCAATGGGTCCCTTGGACAGAGTGGGCGCTGTGGGGGTGTCTCACTGCATTATTTGTTTGCTTCCCCCTCAATTATGTGGAAGCTATCTGCGCTGGCTCTTGATTTTTCAGTCAGAGTACCCATATACACACTTACTTTTGCCATAACTATTATAAAATTCCTTTAGCAGTTTATATTTTCCATATTCAATTATATTTATTACCTTATGCCATGACAGCCTTATGATATAAGAGAGTTATCCACCACGATGATTGCAAACAAACACGTGCAAATTGAGAGGAAAAATAAATAAATATTGTATATCATTAGCAGGAAGTGAAAATGTTCAGGTTCTAAACACAGTTCTGGCCAAATCATATTCAGCCAACAATTATTCACTACTCTGTGTGCTGCAGATCACCCATGATCTCATTTCCTCTGGGCTTCAACCATCCCCCCCTCTACTGCCTTAATGACATTCTTTTTTTTTTTT
>NW_023244915.1:0-1782 GCF_002007445.2 Ailuropoda melanoleuca
ACACACACACACACACACGGATACAAATACATCATGGAACAAATAATTCTTTTTTGCACTCATGTTGTAGCCAACATGCAGAATAAAACTTTTTCCCCCTCAGAAGTATTCATAGAAATACGCTCTACTTCTCACCCTTACCATCTACAGGACGAGTTACTTACCTGATTGGTAAGCTTTCAATCATTCTCTGTATTTTCCTGCCTCTCCCCACATGGCATTATCTTTCTCTGAGCATGTGCTCAATCAAATGCTCATCTAAACTGAAAAGGACTCCCTCTTAAATTAATAAATTATTATATGCTACTCTCCATCACTCACCCACACTTACACTTCGGAATGTGACAGGAGGTATACAAAGGAGAGATATTAAGCCTGAGTTTCTGCAAAGGTGGTGGGGCCACCAAAAGAAAGCGATGACGCAGTGGAAGGAGAAGTGAAGTTGGATTACTTTTGATGATTTTGAGTTAGAGGTATTGGAAGGCAGTTGGAATTGAGGACTTGTACTCAGGAAAATATGGCAAGATTGAGGGTTTCATTTAGAATCTATGCACAGAACCATAATGAATAAAATAATTAAAGATAGGACAAAAATAAGACACATTTCAAATGCATACTATTTAATTACTTAGATCTGGTATCCATCAATAATGATAACTGAACACCACATATTGTAATCACTAATGCTTAATTAAACTCAACATTCAAAAAAGTTATAGCCCGGGAAATGTGTCACCAAATTTGAGAACATCATTTTAAGCTCTTATTCTTTCATGCCTTTACTGATGCTTATTAGATGAATCTAGAGTCCTTAGCTAAACAGCTCTATTTTGTTTCCTGACATATTTTATTTCTATTATTTAATGACACACATTGCAAGGCACCACTACTTTTAATATCTCATTATTTAATTAATCCACAAGTTGACTATCTATAAAATGGTCTTTCTAGCTAAGTGAGCCCTGCCTACAAGAATCATGACACTCAATCAAAGTTAAATCTCAATAAAGTTAGATTATGGTTACTCATACCGTGGCTACTTACTTTGGGCAGAGAGAGGAGAGAGAGATGATTAATATTGAATGTGTAGATCCCAAGGGTTTATTACATAACTTCTAATAGATTCTTTACATGCTAGTACTTTTTTTTTTGTTTTATATGGTTAAACTTTCAATAATATTTTTCATATGAATAAAAGACTACTTTTTAGTCAAAAATTATTGCTCCCATTCTGGAAAAATGTTAAGAGTCCAGTAATGAAATTCAGCATAGTATTAACTGTTTGGGTAATCCAACACATAATTACTAAGTGTCTGTTATGTTTCAGGCATAGACAGTGATGGATATAACAAAGAATAATAATAAAATGTGATTCTCACCTTCAAAATCTAGAAAGCGTTACTGCATCATACGATGGGCTTTGGACTGTTCGACGTGAGTTCAAGTCCTCACTCTGAAAATGTACTGGTCATGCAACTATCTGCATATAACCCCTCAAAGTCAGTTTTTCATGTATAAAAATGCAGATCAACATATAAAATGTTTGAACAACCCAGGAAAGAGAAAGTGTTATAGCAGTCTTGAGAGACAGAGGTCAACCCATAGCCCAACCATGTCAGAAGCCTTGTGGGTTTAGCCATTATACTGAGGGAATCCTCGATGTCAGAAAACCAAGTTCTTTTCTCCAGCTATTTAATTAACATAGATAAAATTTCTTTTTTTTTAAAAGATTTTATTTATTTATTCAACAGAGATAGAGACAGCCAGCGAGAGAGGGAACAC
>NW_023244916.1:0-1782 GCF_002007445.2 Ailuropoda melanoleuca
AGGCTCCCAACGGAGGAGCCCGATGTGGGACTCGATCCCGGAACGCCGGGATCACGCCCTGAGCCGAAGGCGGACGCTTAACGACTGCGCTACCCAGGCGCCCCTAGGCCCAAAATATTAACAAGAATCAAAGAAGGTCACTGTACAAGGACAAAGAGGTCAATTCACCAAGAAAACCTAACAATCATAATTATATATGCACTCAACATCAGAGCACCTAAATATATTGAAAACATAGTAATAGATCTAAAGGGAGAAATAGAACACAGTATAATAATGGTAGGGGACTTCAATATTCCACTTTTAACAATTGATCATTCAGACAGGAAATCAAGAAAATTTGGACTTGAACTAGACTTTAGATTAAATGGGCCAATATATACAGAGCATTCTTTCCAACAACAAAATACACATTCTTCTCAAATGCATACAAAACATTCTCCAAGATATATCATATGATAGATCACAAAAGAAGTCTTAGTAAGCTTAAAAAGACTGAAATCGTACCAAGTATCTTTTCCAATCACAATGGTTTGAAACTAGAAATCAGTAACAGGTAGGAAGCTGGAAAAATTTTAAAATATGTGGAAATTAAACAACATATCCTGAACAATGGGTTAAAGATATCAAGAGGGAAATTAACACAAAAACAAAAACAAAAACTTTGAATCGAAGAACAATGGGAACACAACATACCAAAATCTATGGAATGCAGCAAAAGTGGTTTTAAGAGAAGTTTACAGCAATAAATATCTATGTTAAGAAAAAGGAAGGAGTGTTGGGTGGCTCTGTCAGTTAAGCATTAGACTCTTGATTTTGGCTCAGGTCATGATTTCAGGGTCCTGAGATCAAGCCCTGCATTGGGCTCCATGCTAGGCATGTGGAGCCTGCTTGAGATTCTCTCCCTCTCTCTCCATGTGCTCCTCTCCCCATGTGGTCTCCCTCTCTCTCACTCTCATTCTCTCTATAATAAATAAATCAATCTTGGGGTGCCTGGGTGGCTCAGTCAGTTAAGTGCCTGCCTTCAGCTCAAGTCATGATCTCAGGGTCCTGGGATTGAGCCCTGTGTTGGGCTCCCTGTTCAGCAGGGAGCCTGCTTCTCCCTCTGCCTCTCCCCTCAGCCTGTGCTCTCTCTCAAGTAAATAAATAAAATCTTAAAAAAATTAATAAATCTTAAGAAAAAAGATAAAGGAAGGATCTCAACCTAATTTTATACCTCAGAAACTAGAAAAAGAAGAAACTAAGCCCAAAGTTAGCAGAAGGAAGGAAATAACAAAGATTAGAGTAGAAATAAATGCAATACAGACCAGGAAAACTATAGAAAAGATCAATGAAATTAAGAGCTGGTTTTTTTGAAAGATAAAATCGACAAACCTCTAGCTAGACTAAGGAAAAAAGAAGACTCAAATAACTATGTAAATGACAGAGGAGACATTACAACTGATACCACAAAAGTACAAAGGATCATATGAGACTATTATGAACAATTATACAACAAATTGGATAACCTAGAAGAAATTCATAAATTCCTAGAAACATACAACCTACCAAGAATGAATCATGAAGAAATAGAAAATTTGAACAGACCAGTAACAAGGAAGGAGATTGAATCAGTAGTGAAAAACCTCCCGGGGCGCCTGGGTGGCACAGCGGTTGAGCCTCTGCCTTCGGCTCAGGGCGTGATCCCGGCGTTGTGGGATCGAGCCCCACGTCAGGCTCTCCTGCTGTGAGCCTGCTTCTTCCTCTCCCACTCCCCCTGCTTGTGTTCCCTCTCTCGCTGGC
>NW_023244917.1:0-1782 GCF_002007445.2 Ailuropoda melanoleuca
TCCATAAAAGGGTCTCGTTCCCAGGAGAAAGCAAGATACCCCTTGCAGTTATTTTCTCATTCCTAATTTCTTCGAGGAAACATTCATCAAGCGCTTGGAGCCAGGTGTGAAAGATCACAGCCCTGCTCTCCCAGGGTTCACGGACTGGTGGCAGAGGTAGACATTTGCATGAAATCCCTTCTTTAAGATACAACTCTGGTATCAGCCCTCCTGGGAGCCTTTCTTGAACACTCTTCTTCCCCAAAGTGAGGTTAGGTGCCATTTTTCCCATTTGCATAGCATCCCCCGCAGAACTTGACTGTGGCCCACATGTAAAGCAGACAAATACCATACAGTGTGCTTTCTGTTTCCCCTCACGAGCTCCTTAAGAGCAAGGATTGCACCTTACTCTTTCCTGAGTGGAGCAGCTGACATATAGAATACTCAGTAAGTAGGAGATCTCTTTGTGATTGCCGCTGTTACTATGTGCATTCAGTAAGCAGCATTCATATAGCCGTGTATGTGTATAATCTCATTTAAAATATTCTGAAGCTACATAAGGCTTAGAAACAGCTCTGTATTGTTCTATAATATGATATGATGCTGTCTTCTACAATATTCCCCATTTCAGGCTCTCCTTGTGTTCTGGTGATGCAGTGATCACTTAGATTGGTGTGGAATCTTTACCAAGAGTTCTTAGGGGACTTCGTGTTCCTAGATGCAGGCTGGGATCCTGATGTACTTTACAAATCATTCTCTACGTGCAGATGTCAGGGACTCCTATGAGCCTGGAGCATTTGTTTCATTTCAAGGGGGGCTGAGGAAGTCACAGGAATTGTCTCAATAAATACATGTGTGTTCATGGCAGTTTGGTGCTGCCACTTTGATGTGGCTGTTTTGATTCAGGGTTGCCGGGACATTTCGTCATGGCCTGAAAATCTAACCAAGGATCGTGCCCCACAGGCCCCCAAGCACACTGCTGGACTGAGTGTACGCGTAAACCTAATATCTGTGTGTTTTCATTTTGACATGGTTGTTTTGATGCCTGACACTTTCATTATATCTCTGGAACTTGCCAGAAACACTTGGTGTAAATACTTGTTAGTCCCACTTAAATACCAACCATGTGCCCGAGTCTAACTTCAGTGGCAAAACGGCTTCAAATAAAGCAGAAGGCAGGGGATTACAATCTCAAGGGGATGCAGAGCGATGCCAAAGGCTGGCTGACGGATCCCTTCTCTATTTCAGAAACACACATGGCCTCCCTTCTTTTTTGGCCACTTCTTGGTTTAGAGCTTCAGAGGACTGGCTGGGGACGTGTTTAAAAATATCAAAAGATCCCAATGGAAACATCGAAATGTGGTCTATCCATGTTAAAAAAGATCGTTTTGATCATTTTCCCCTGCTGTGTTGTCAAAAGAGCCTTCCTGTCTGTTTCACTTAGTGATTAGAGGAAGCGGTGTTTGTTGCTTGCTGACCAGATTGGCCCTCATCTGCTTGCCATGAGCAGTCCTGCCCTACTTTCTTTTTAGACAGTCTGAGTGATCGTTAGCACACACATGTCCGCTACTCAGAGGTTGTTCCAAAACGAACCAAATGAGTAGATAATTAGGCCACTAAGGGGAGGCCAAGATGCTTATATTTTGGACTAATATTTTCAATTGGGTATTCTAACCAGACCACGAAGCATCATTCCTAATTTCAAAGCATTTTTTTTGTGCATTTTATTTTATTTTTTTTTAATTTTATTTTATTATATTATGTTAATCACCGTACAGTACATCCCCAGATTCCGATGTAAAG
>NW_023244918.1:0-1460 GCF_002007445.2 Ailuropoda melanoleuca
TCTTATGATGTGCAGGACCTAAAATTTTCACTTTTGCTTTTTCCCCCCTACAAAATCTAATGGCCAAAGAGCCACTTTCCCTTCCTTTTTGACTTTTTCTTCCCCCATGAATTTCAGTAGGTGTCATCTCAAATCACGTGGTTGTTTTTTTTNGTGTCATCTCAAATCACGTGGTTGTTTTTTTTAATAATAATATTTTTTTATTATATTATGTTAGTCACCATACAGTACATCCGTGGTTTTTGATGTAAAGTTCCATGATTCATTAGTTGCGTATAACACCCAGTGCACCATGCAATATGTGCCCTCCTTACTACCCATCACCGGCCTATCCCATTCCCCCCAACCCCCTCCCCTCTGAAGCCCTCAATTTGTTTCCCAGTGTCGATAATCTCTGTTTTAATCTCTTCCTTGGGGAAATATTTTGTCCGTGCCCTGAGCCACCAAATGCAGTTAACATTTTAGACTGAAACACCTGTAGTTTTAGTCTTTCTGGTGATGACTTGAGATCATTCTTAGGACCCCCCTGTTCACTCTCTCCTTCATTCATTGTTTCTAGGTATATCTTTGTTTGCACCTGCCCTACTATGGGGTGGAGTTGGTGTAGATTTTGAGAAATTCCATGCTGTGACTTGTTCTTTTTTTCTGCATTTACATAAATTATTTTAAAGATTTATTTATTATTTGAGAGAGAGATAGATAAAGANTATTTGAGAGAGAGAGAGAGAAATAGATAAAGAGAGAGAGAGAGAGAGGGAGAGAACCAGCAGGAGGGGCATAGGGAGAGGGAGAGAGAATCCCAAGCAGGCTCCATGCTCAGCACAGAGCCCCGACATGGGGATCAATCTCAGGACTCAGATCAAGACCTGAGCCGAAACCAAGAGTTAGACACTCAACTGACTATGCCACCTAGGTACCCCTACTTATATTATTTTGAAGTTCAGGCATTCTCTTCCTTCAAGTTATGCTGAAAGCATGGTTTTATGTGCTTTATTTTTTTTCCTTCAGCATTTCTTCTAAAGATAATATGGAAGATTGAGTCCTGGGTGCTGCTACTGTCTTCAGCCCCTAGAAATCCTTTATTCTTTTTATTTTAATATTTTGAAATCAAGACATATTACAGTGTTGTTCTTGTTTTTGGGTCATTTATACATATTACCCACAATTGATTTACATATATTTTATAAATTTTAGTGTGTAACTGTTTTTATATTTTTAAAATGTCTCTCAAATATTCTTGCTTTCAGATAGAAGGAAACAAATATTTTCAAGGGCTGTCATATTCTAAGACCTATGTAATGGGGCTCCTGGGTGGCTCAGTCATTAAGCATCTGCCTTCGGCTCAGGGTGTGATCCCAGGGTCCTGGGATCGAGCCCCATATCAGGCTCCTATGCTGGGAGCCTGCCTCTTCTTCTCCCACTCCCCCTGCTTGTGTTCCCTCTCTCACTGACTGTCTCTC
>NW_023244918.1:1531-3309 GCF_002007445.2 Ailuropoda melanoleuca
ATTCTTTTTATTTTAATATTTTGAAATCAAGACATATTACAGTGTTGTTCTTGTTTTTGGGTCATTTATACATATTACCCACAATTGATTTACATATATTTTATAAATTTTAGTGTGTAACTGTTTTTATATTTTTAAAATGTCTCTCAAATATTCTTGCTTTCAGATAGAAGGAAACAAATATTTTCAAGGGCTGTCATATTCTATGTAATGGGGCGCCTGGGTGGCTCAGTCATTAAGCATCTGCCTTTGGCTCAGGGTGTGATCCCGGGGTCCTGGGATCGAGCCCCATATCAGGCTCCTATGCTGGGAGCCTGCCTCTTCTTCTCCCACTCCCCCTGCTTGTGTTCCCTCTCTCACTGACTGTCTCTCNTTAATATTTTGAAATCAAGACATATTACAGTGTTGTTCTTGTTTTTGGGTCATTTATACATATTACCCACAATTGATTTACATATATTTTATAAATTTTAGTGTGTAACTGTTTTTATATTTTTAAAATGTCTCTCAAATATTCTTGCTTTCAGATAGAAGGAAACAAATATTTTCAAGGGCTGTCATATTCTATGTAATGGGGCGCCTGGGTGGCTCAGTCATTAAGCATCTGCCTTTGGCTCAGGGTGTGATCCCGGGGTCCTGGGATCGAGCCCCATATCAGGCTCCTATGCTGGGAGCCTGCCTCTTCTTCTCCCACTCCCCCTGCTTGTGTTCCCTCTCTCACTGACTGTCTCTCCTTCTCTGTCAAATAAATAAATAAAATATTTAAAAAATATATAAGACCTATATAAGTTATTACTTAACTTCACAGAACAACCTGGCATAGTACATACTATTGTTCTAGACTCAGATATAAAGGGACTATAATTCAATAGCATGACTGACTGATTGAATAGAATTTTATATAACTCAAATGATAATAAAGTTTTCATTTCATCAATATTTTCTCCAAATTTCAAATTGTAGTTAAAATTATACCATATATGAAGTTTCTATTCAAATAACAGAAGCATACAACTTTAGATCTTCAAAATCCATGAGTGTAAACTCATAGAAGGGGAAAATTAGTCCCTGTTTTTAAAAATTGACTTTATTAATCTTCAAAGAAAAAAACAAATGAAAAAATTGAAGACAATTATATGTGGGATTATATTAATCTAAAATGAAATGTTATTTTCAATTTCCATCAAGAGAGATATGATTACTCATCAAGAGCATGTATCTTACTCTACTATGGTTATTTAGAAGACATTTTGTTTTGTACATGGGTGAATCGTTATTCACATGGCTGTGATCAAAGCAATACCACAATGATGTAAAGATTTGGTAAGATCCAAAAGCACTTTTTTAGGGCAAAAATTTATTTCAACACCCTATGTTACAAAGCATTATACATACATGGATATCTGTTAGTATCAGAAGCTAGTCTGTCATATAGTGCCATCCACATTTTACAGTATTTTTTAATGGGCTTTTATATCTTTTTTCTTGATCATTATCTGTGTACTTGATGGCAATTTATATCATCTGTCATATCAAACAAGAATAATTAATAGAACTATTAGGGAAAACATGTTAAGTTGAATTTTCTAAATATAATGCATTTTAGTAAATAAAATATATTGAGTAAATTAAATAAAATGAATTTAAAATTGATTTTGACAAATAAAATTTAATATTATTTGGAACTATAAATATAATCAACAATTGAAGGATCTCTTTACCTCATTTATGATCATTATATCAGTTAATAGATACAAATCCTTATTCTCCTACTGATT
>NW_023244919.1:0-1783 GCF_002007445.2 Ailuropoda melanoleuca
AATTTCAGGAAAACCATCTATTTAAAGTGAAGGTCAGATGATGGGTTTAGTTTTTGTGCAAACATATCCAGAAAAAAAAAACCAAACAAACAAAAAACAACAAGCAAACTTTTTTCCCCTTACACACTTTTTTATGGAAGCCTAAAATTATTCTGGACAAATTGCTACTTGCCCACCCAATCTCCCTCTTTCATATCAACCTTTTGGTTTCTTAAGAAAAAAGTCCAAATATATATACTAAGTACCTTCATGTAGAATGTACTTGGTGTATGTTAGCAGAAAGAAAAATAATTAATATGTTTCAGAGTAATTTGTTGAAAATAAAAGCTAATAAGTATAGGCAGGTAGTCCTCTTTATCCCAGATTAAAATTAGAACTGGGATGACAGTTGATGTTCTCCTCTGTTATAATAAGCACTGTGGCTTCTTAGTGAGGAGGATACTAATACGCTATTATTTCAAAGAATGGGAAATTAGAAATAGTTGGGAGAAAAGTTTTGGATTCCTCCTGAAATGTTTATTTGCCTCCTATTTGTATGGTTTCCTGATTGTTCTTTTACGTCAGTTTTTATATTGTAAGAATGATTCCATTCCCCAGAGAATGAAAATCCAAGGACCAGAGTACAGAAGATGGCATGATCTTTTCAAGTTGGAGGAAATTTCCAGTGGGGTCCTACACTCTCTGATCCTTTTCCATGGGATAGACTTCAGAATACTTATATCTTTTGCTAATATTCTTGCTGATACTTTATATATGGCAATAATATTCATAGAAGTAGCTATTATTTGTTAAACAGCTATGTTTCAGACATCATGACTATCTCTAACAGTGAGGACATGTATACGAGATGTTTAATATTATCTTCATTTTACAAATTAAGAAACTGAAGATTAGAGAATTAAATAACAAGACATTATCTCCCAATTATAAGATGCCAAAATCAGGAATCTAATACAGTTCTATCAGGTTTCAAACATACGTCTCTTCCACTTTAGCACATCGCCACTCTTAGCCTTCAATACTAAGTTATAAATTAGATTTGAACTAACCTTGGGTAAATTTTGGAAGCAAAGAAGAGTTTTCCCCTTACACCATGTCCTCAAACATGTTTTTGTGGACTTGTTATGAGAACTGAATTCAATTAATCACATCTATCAGGAAACTTGCTGCTACTGTACACAGATTCATTGTATATTAAATTAATATGTCTTTTTTGGGGACTATCAAGACATTCCCATTTGAAAAAGACATACCATTAAACATTTTATTTATTACTTTTGGCAGTCAGATTTTAGCCAACTGTCTGTGCTGTGTTTTTGTTTCATTTATAGTATGACAGAAAGGACAATGGGGCGCCTGGGCAAGCTCCCACATTTTGGTATTCTGTTCTGTGCACAGCTTTTCTGCTGCCATTTTGGAGAAAGAAAGGGACCTGTGACAATAGTTATGACAGCAGATGTGATTTTTATGTAAGACCAGCTCATTTCACTCTGCAGAGGTAAGTACCATAGAAAGTTGACACTAAAAATGCAGAGCACGACGTCAATACAGAATGTACTTTCCTAAAATTCATCTGCTCTGTGGTGAAGAAAGCTTTATAGAAATACAAAAAGAATAATGAACATTTTATTTAGAAAGCTATATTTGCATTTATAAGTGAAAGTTCCAAATCCAAACAAGTAGAGAAAATAGTAAACAAAATAACCTCATTCTCAGTGCATTTTTTTCTTGTTGGTAGCAATGGAAATTAGGTTTCCATTTCTATCAATTCAATAATCATTTA
>NW_023244920.1:0-1783 GCF_002007445.2 Ailuropoda melanoleuca
CACATGTTCGCGCTCACATTGTCCAGACACCGAGGAGGCCGAAGTGACGTTATCTTTGAGACTAACAACCACATCTGTGCGATCAACGTCGATTCAAACACCCAAATCTAATTCTCAGTGTGAGAGATACAGAGCAAGGGAAAGGAGGGGAGATGTCCTAATAAAAGAACCCGCACAGTGCGGATTCCATTTCTTAGAAAGAATCTTAAGAAGTTCTTTCTTTTGTCTGCATTGTCATCAACTCTCTGCCTGCTGTGCTTGCTTTCTTTCTGCTACCCCTTCCCCTCAATATGCATCGAAACTTCTTTCTCCTCTTTTGTTCAGTTTAGCAGGAAAGATCTTTGGAGCAGAAGGAATGGGCGCCTTTAGCAAGCTCAGATATCAAATAATTTTTTCACCTCCCTGTAATTGAAATCACAGGATCAGGATTTGCTTCCCTTCTGGCCAGCTTCTCTCTTGTTCTCCGGGATCACAGATGGAGTGGGGCGAGGGTGCTGTTGACTCCCCACGGCTTGTCATCTGACAGACGGACACCCCAGCCAGGAAGGGGTCTGACTCTTAGATGAATTCTTTTATCCTCAAAGGGGCTTCCTGCAAAGGAAACCATTAGTGTTTTGCTATTGGGTTTCTACTCCCCATGGTGTCTAAGAAACCATTCATTTAATTTTGTGACATTTTGAGTGGATTTGGAGAGCTAAGCCCATTTGAAAAGGCCTGTTCCTGTCTGGGAGGACAGAGGGAATGCAAATAGAATCCAAATGGTCAAACCACTGGCAGGCTGAGTGTGGGCCTGCCGGGCCCTGGGGGCATTTCTGCATCTCTCTTCAGCCTTTGAGACACATGTCCTGGGTTACCTTCTTCATAGTCCGTGATGTGGCACCCATTCTCTTCCCTCATCGTGGCCAGGAACTGACCCCAGGACAAGAGAAAATTGGCTTGCAATTCCACAGCCAAGACAGCTTAAGAAATCTCATGCATTAAGGAGAATGACACTGTGCATGTTCCTTCCTAATCCTAATCTGGTGGACGAAGGGTGGGGGGGGCATCAAGGTCAAGAGCACATGACCCAGGGTTTGTAAACCTGGATGGGAGGGCCGGCTCTGTCATCGATGGCTGCATTGCCTGGGTAAGATCATGGCAATGCTGTTAAAAAATACAGGAGTTATCTGCCTGTGGGTTGTTCTGAGACCAGAATGAGATAACTTATGAACAATATTTAGCATGGTACCGGTACCCAGTAAAATCGCAGTAAACGTTACCTGTCACTAATATTGTGTTCAATATTGCTTTTGTTTTTATGCTACTTTTATGCTAGTTATCCCTTCTTTTATGACACCCGCACTGTCCAATAAAAGTATGATGCAAACCACATATGTAACTTTAAGTGCTTTAGTAACCACATTAAAAAAGTAAAAAGAAACAGGTAAAATTAATTTTAATCGTATATTTAAATCCCTCAAATAAAAAATTACCATTTCAACATGTGATCAATATGAACATTTTTTAAGCATTTTATTTTATTTTTAAGATTTTATTTATTTATTGGAGAGAGAGAGAGAGAGTGCACCTGATTCCAGGACCCTGAGATCATGACCTGAGCCAAAGGCAGATGCTTCACCAACTGAGCCACTTAGATGACCCTCAATATAAACATTTTTAATGAGATATTTTACATTTTTTAAAAAATCCCTAGTCTTTGGAATCTGTGTGTGCTTAAATGTACAGATCATCTCAATTCATATGAACCATATTTTATGTCCTCCATAGCCACACAGAGCTTGTG
>NW_023244921.1:0-1783 GCF_002007445.2 Ailuropoda melanoleuca
AGAAAGAAAGAAAGAAAGAAAGAAAGAAAGAAAGAAAGAAAGAAAGAAAGAAAGAAAGAAAAGGTGAGTAAGGGCAAGAATGACTCCAGATCATATCTTCAGACCCTCCGCTTGAGTTGAAGAATGTGAGAGGAGTGTCGGGTTTAATGAAATTGACTTATTTTTAAGTTTATCCACACTCAAGTATTTATAAATAAAGGGGCTTAATGTGACTTACACACATAGACTATAATAAAATGAAGTGTTCAAAGTAAAACGAGTAAGCAAATTAGAATAATACAAACATAATTATAAGAAAAGTAGCATGAAGCCTAGAGTGAAAGTTGTTCAACAAAATGGATACTTTAGACCCTACATTTGTCACACAAATGAGTTTTCTGGAAGCCAGTGCAAAGAAGGGAACAAAGTCAGCTTGTGAGACCAATTTGTCTTCTCAAGAGAAAGATAATTACTCAGGAAACTAAGTATCGAATGACTAAGAGGTTTCTTTCAAACATGTTGAGTTTGAAGCTCTGAAGTAATTTAGACAGAATATTAGTTTAAAAAAAATAGAGAATTTCTGTTTCAATTTAATAGTTTAACAGGCTGACAACTTATAATTGCCATGAGGATTGGATAAATGGAAGCCAGAATTCCTGTGTTATGACAAGGAGAAGAGACTGGAAAAGGAATGCTTTTGAGTGCTGTACTTATTTTTAAATTTGGCTTTACCAATTCACAGTTGAAGCAGATGATTTTCTGACACTTTAAAAAAAAATCTAAGTTTCTATCTGATTATGTTTAACTCCGGAAAATTGCTTAATGAATTATTTAGAATATAAATAAATAAAATTTAAGAAGAATCATAACTTCAGGTTCTCTTTTTATTTTACAATTCCTACAACTTCCAAGGGTTATGAAAAATGTAAAATGTGGATTTAATCAATTTTTTGGCAAGGATCATGTTCAGGAGGTCATTTTAGTAGGTATATTAATCATTTTAAAGCTCGCAGTTTTATGAACCTCAAGATAGCATATTACACTAAAAGGATTAAATATGTCATGAGAAAAGGAAACTCTGCTTTATTGACAAATTGTAGCCTGATGGAAGAATTGACAATGTGAAAGTAAATTATTTTAACTTTTTGTGATAAATCATTACATAGATCATATTCTCATCTACGAAATCTAATCATTGTTAAAAATCAGAATAGTCTTCCTCTCAATTGCTTAAAAAATATTTGAGATAGGGCATCTGAGTAGCTCAGCTGGTCAAATGTCCGACTCTAGATTTTGGCTCAGATGATTATCTCAGGGTCCTGGGATCCAGCCCTGGGTTGGGCTCCGTGCTCAGTGGGGAGTCTGCTAAAGATTCTCTCTCTCCTTCTGCCCCTCCCTCTGCTCTCTCTCTCTCTCCCTCTCTCTAAAAATAAATAAGTAAATCTTTAAAAAATATATTTGAGATAGAAGAAGGGAATGAGGGAGAAAGTTAACTGTTCCATATTGTGGACATGCTGTGCTCTGGGCCGGATGTGGGGAATCGCACAGTTGTTGGGGCTATAAATGGGGAAGTCTAAGTCACAAGGTTTCCATCATGTTTAGATTAGGGAACCCAAACTCCAACAGCTTCTGTACTTTGCTTCAGGCTACACTGTTAAAAACTTTAAGAACTTGGATTGCAACTTCTGATCCCAAACCAGTGTTCCTGACTCTGTTATGTTAGAAAAAAAAATCAAAATGACCATTCTCTTTATTTTCATCCCCAAATAACAAGATTGAGGATTTCTACAAAAGAAAAAAAAAA
>NW_023244922.1:0-1784 GCF_002007445.2 Ailuropoda melanoleuca
AGAGAGGGAACACAAGCAGGGGGAGAGGGAGAGGAAGAAGCAGGCTCCCAGCAGAGCAGGGAGCCCGATGCAGGGCTCGATCCCAGGACCCTGGGTTCATGACCTGAGCCGAAGACAGACGCTTTACGACTGAGCCACCCAGGTGCCCCAATTTAGTAGTTTTTGACATAGAAAAATATCAATTTCACATGATCTAACCCTAATAAAGCCTGAAATAACTTTTTTTTGTACTTTAAGTTTGAAGGTATTCACTTTATAAGTTTTAGTTAAGCAGTGTACATTCAGTTTTGTGTTTGAGTATATTTACTTATTTCAGTCAGGTAATTGAGTTCTGGTTATATTTCCTCAATTTTTACATTCCATAAACTTAATGCCTTTAGATATATTTCCAGTTGATGCAATTTTGGGAGTATTTCCCTTATGTATTTAAGGTTTCTACTGTGGTAAAATAAGGACAGGGAAATGAGAGAGAAATGAAAGGTAAGGCAACCAGAAAAGGTATTGGTGTAGTATAAGAATGGCAGAGAGGTTCAAATTATTCACTATCTTTGATTGTTGGTTTTGATTGGTTGGAGTTTTTTGATCATGACAATTCTCAGGCCCTGTCTAGCTCAGGGGAACAAAGAGCCATAATGGATTTGCCTTGTCTATTGTGTGCACATGAGCACAAGACTACTGAGCAGTGAAACTCACGCCACTAATTTGCTGTTCCATTGATTACATTGATTTAGTCAGAATGTCTTTGTTAACTAGAGTATTTAATTTCTTCAAAATGATAGATCATATGACTCTTATAAGTGTAGTTTGGAGTTGAAACTCTGAGTCAAGAAAACCAAATTTAACTAAAGCTATTTTTTGGGAGAGTTCAGGTAGCAAGCAATAATACAGTTAGCTTTAGGTTTCTTTCTTTCCTTGTTCTGTTTTGTTTTGTTTCATTTCTTTATTTTCTCACCTTGCACCATCCTTTTATTTTTCAATTAAGAAAAAAAAGAAAAAAATCATTGAAATGAGGAAACATTTTAAACATAACCTTTTCTTTTTTAGGTTGCTTTCTGAATCTAAACAGCTAAACATTTTAAGAAAAGCAAGATCTTATATAAAACAGAGAAAGTATGATGAAGCAGTAAGTATGCAGGCCTTATGTATATAAACAGCTAGTCGTCATTTTGGGTGTGGGGAGGGTCAAGATACATTATGGAGAGCAAAAGCCAGGGAGCTTTCCTGAACCCTTAAGCAAGGATTGAATTTTCTAAGTAGCTGCTTTAGCCATGGACATGCTTCTGTTATTTCAGATATCATCACAGGTAAACTCTTTAGGTTAGCATGGAAATGAATAGTTGCCATTTTATATAATGAGAAAGTATATTCTAATTTTCTGTAATGCTACCTAAGTGTATAACATTTTAGAACATGGCGTATTTGTACATTTGACACTATCTGCACACTATCAAAGTCTAATGAAGCTTCAGATCTTCTCAACAACTACCCCACTATGTTTTCCACTAATTTTCTTTTTGTTAAATGGTCATAATTTTAAAAAAGGAGAGAATTCTATTTTCAGTTTCTCAAATTGTCTAAGCAAAATACCATGCATTTCTCATGCTTATTTTTGTTATGGTTTTAAAACAGTGAGCTATTGTTTTTCTGTTTTAATGATGCTTTATAACTGACATGGGTAATCTGGTTTGAGAAAATAAAAAATGATACAAATGTGGGTATCTCTGCTATTTGGGACCAATATTAGACTTCAGTTCTTTCTTTTGTATGTCATCTGTTGATATTTC
>NW_023244923.1:0-1784 GCF_002007445.2 Ailuropoda melanoleuca
GAGAGAGAGAGAGAGAGAGCGGGGAAAGGGGTAAAGGGAGAGGGGGAGAAAGACCCAAGCTGACTCTGGACTGAAGCACAGAGCCCCATGGGGGGCTCCATCTCACGACCCTGAGATCATGACCTCAGCTGAAATCAAAAGTTGGATGCTTAACCGACTGAGCCACCCAGGCGCCCCAAAAGTCTTAAGATACTTTCAAACAGGTGTACATTTTGATGAAGTTACTTTTCCCATGTTGAATCAATAATCACAAACTAGAACTAAAAATTAAATGAGAATTAGAAATGAAATTAGAAATTTATCACTTGCAAATCTGCCAAACGTGAGGTAGGTTTTCTAACTCATATATGCAAAGCATGTGAAATACATCTCTGTGTTGTCTAAATGAACAAAAGGCAATTAAGGAAGATTTCTATAACTCTGGAAGTGAAGGATGAATTCGGAATTATACATGGCACTTGGGGAGAAAAAAGAAATAATGATATATTACTTGATATGCATTTTAAATAATTTGCATCAGCACTATACACTTCATTGAAATTTTATCAATTTGTAGTAGATACTCTGCATTGATCTATAAATAATTGGATTTAGCTTTTAAAATTTCAGAACACGTATAGTTTTTTTATCCAAATAGTTAATACGTACTACAAAGATGTTCATGTTTTATGATTCTCTTTTGGATTGCCTTCAGAGGCAATTTATGAACCATACAAAAGGATCAGTACTTTTCTCTTTTTTGAAGATTTTATTTATTTATTTGAGAGAGAGAGAGAGTGCAGGAGTGGGGTGAGGGGCAAAGGGAGAAGCAGATTCCCACTAAGCAGGGAGCCCAATGCAGGGTTCTATCAGGGGACTCCAGGATCACGACCTGAGCCAAAGACAGACACTTAACTGACTGAGCCACCCAGGTGCCCCAGATCAGTTCTTTTCAACTAATGAGCAATGTGCTAGGAGTTGATACAGAGTGATGACAATAGTTTGATTCCTGACCTTGAGAAGCATGTGGTCTAGAGGGAGGATCAGCATTATAAACAGATGATGTCAATAAAGTACAGCGAAGGCCAGGATAAAGATGTGCACACATGGGTTTTTGTCACATGTCATTGTTTGGTTTGTTTTCTCATCTGATTCAGTGAACAAGGGTACGAGTAACTCTTGCCTGTTTTCAAACCAAACTCCTCTCAGAAATTATAATCTCCTCCTGTTGATGATGTTCAAAGGAAAGATTTTGGCACGTTTTTCCTAAGAAAGCGAGCATGGTGGCTTACACATAGGAGTTAGAAAATATCGAGGCTGCACATGCGCACGAATCATGAGGAAGGTGTGGTAGGGAGGTCAGAGGTGCTGGCTCAGTAGATGTCTAACCTCACGTGGAGGTTAACTCTGAGTCTTTACTTTTACAGGCTGATGGTCTTTGATCTTCAGTCGTTCACTTGATTCATCATTTATACATGACTCATTGATAGGTGAATCAGGCTGGACTGCTAATCAATGTTTACTTGAGTAGATCGGATTCTCTCTTTCCCAAATGTTTGTGCATTCATCATGGAGGCAAGAGCAGTGCTCCTCGGTAACCTTCTCACGCAGAAAGGTCACAAGATGCTTTGGTCCCTGTTGATACCTGCGTGTACTCTATAGCAATGGTGCCTAAGAAAGTATCATTTCCCTGGAGACTTGCCTTCATTGCTCTTGAGGCATTCTAGAAACATCTTTTTAAAAACAAATATTGCATGTAAAGCAAGGCGCGGAAATACCATTGAGACCATACAAAGGAATATTTT
>NW_023244924.1:0-1823 GCF_002007445.2 Ailuropoda melanoleuca
CATGAATGTCCACAGCAGTGTTCTTTAAAAGAGCCAAAAAGCGGATACAAAGCAAACATTTGCTGACTGAGGTATGTATGACCAAACTGTGGTGTAACCATAAATGGAGTATTATTCAACAACCAAAGCGAAGCACTGACCCACACTCCAACCAGGGTGCGCCCTGAAAGTATTATGCTCAGTGAAAGAAGGCCACGTGCTGGATAATTCCACTTACAGGAAATCTGCAGAACATTCCAATATGTCCGGACAGAAAGGAGACGAGGCTGGGGATGGGGGCAAGACCGATGGCGGGGGAAGGGGGGGTGTCTGCCAATGGTGGGGGGCAATGGAAAGGTTCCACAGTTAGGTTATGGTGATGGTTGTACAACCCCAAATATACTAAAACCCACTGAATCATATACTTTAAAACAGGTGGAGTGCCGGTGTTTAAGTTATATCAATGAATACGAGTTTATTACATGATATTGGGAATATATAATATTAGCTGTTTATATATACATATACATATACATATATGTGTATATACATATGTTTTGTTTTTTTAAAGAGAGAGAGAAGGCCAAAAACTGTTCTGTGGCTCTAAAACACCTCACACACATCCATGTCAGGAGGAAAAGGATCAGGAAGGGCAAGAGTCCAAGAGGAATTTTGGAGAGTGTTGTTTCGCTGCTGGGGGCTTTTCCCGCCATCTTCCGGAGCACAGAGCTCAGGAGAGACAGAGTGTGGCTCAGGCCCAAATGTCTGAAGAGTGAAAGGCAGGTGGCGGGGACAGAGGGACTGCCTTGGCCACCTCCGTCCCAGGCTTGGCTGAGGCCAAAAGCAGGTAAGGGCTCCTGCAGGGCTGGGGAGGGAGAGCCGGCCTGGGGTCCCCTCAGATGCTGTCCGAGAGGGCCACCTGTTGGGCTGAACCGACCTCAGGAGGAGAAGGCTGCATGGAATGAAGACTGTGTGGGCCCAGAAGGGTTGTGAGAGTTGGCCAGAGCTGCAGTCCCCTGCCTGAGGGAAACACTGAGGGAGTGGCTTATGGGGAGTTCAAGGGGGGTCCCCAAAATTCCCACAAAAGCTCTGCAGGAGAGACACAGTCAGCATTTGACACCTCCAGAATCTTCCATTGGCAAAGAGCTCAGGAGTGGTCATCTGTGCCTGTCTCCACGGAGAGCGCCCAGTCGGTAGGAACCCCCTCCTGGTTCCCTCCCTCATTCCCTCTCCTCCCGTAAGTCAGAAACCCTAGTGGGCTGCCCCCCACACGCATACAGGAATGGCTGGTGCCAGGCAGGAGCTGACAAGGGGAAAAGAACGAGCTGACTGAAGTGCCAAGTCTGCTGGCCCTGGGCACACCGTGACTGACCAGAGGGTCCTCCGTTCCCTGAGAGTGGCCACATCAGGCATGAGACTCACCCTAATATCATGCGGGCACAGGGAAGGCGAAGGACAGATTGAAGGGCAGTGGTAGACGAAGAAAGGGGCCGTATAACCACCCCACAAGTCCTGCCTAGTAGTCAAGGAACAGTAGTGCCTACTGAGGAGGGGTAACCACGAGAACGTGGAGCTGGCGAGGCCCGGCTCAGGGCAGGTACCAAGGCTCGCTACCCTCCAGTCATTGGCACTGTTATCATTACCATCGTTAGGGCTTTAGAGCTGAAGTCCCCTTTGGAATCCACCCTCCTCAATTCACTGATAAGGGAACTGAGAACCAGAGAGGAGAAGTAACTTTCCCAAGGTCACACAGCAAGGTGGTGTCAGAGGCAAGTCTCTGGACTCCCGAGAGTGGGGTTCGCAGAACAGAGCCAGCTGTAGACGGTGTACACTACCTCATTGGA
>NW_023244924.1:6299-11470 GCF_002007445.2 Ailuropoda melanoleuca
CCTGTGTGTCTGATTTCGTGCTGTCTTTCCTCTGAGTCTCCTGGTTTGCACTCCCCTCCTGGACCCTGGTATGTGGCTCCCTAGGCGCGCCCCTCATCCTCACCTCCACCCTCTCCAACGTTCCCACCTTCACCTGCTCCAGGGTCCTCCAGCATCCCACCCGCCCTTCCCAGGACAACAGCAGTGGTGAGAGTGAGGTCAGTCTGAATGGACTGCTTTTCTCCCCCTCCACCAGCTAGACTTGGAGCAATGTCGTTACCCCACTTCTAGATTGGAAAACAATTCTGCTCTCCATGCCACATCCCCCTCCCAGACCCAGTGCAAACGCGGCCCCTCTGCAGAGCCGTCCACCTCTGAGCGCCACCAGCCCCCGGAAGCTGCCTCTTTCCTGAGAAGCCAAGGCCCCTGGCTGAGATCCTTCTCCACGCCACACCCCCTCCCACCCTGTCTGCAGGCAACTCCAGCGCACGACTTTCTACAGTGTCTATAGCACCCGGGCCAGCACGATGCCTACCACCTAGGAGGCGATCGGTAAGTATTTGGGGCAAAGAAAGGAGAGAGCAAAGGAAGGGAGAGAAGGAAGAAGGAAAGGAGAGCAAGTGGAGTGATGGGTGAAAAGCAGCCACAGTTGGGTAGGAACAAGAGCTGATTAATAGAAGCGTCAATGTCCTTCCTTGGACATAGTTAGAATCGGTATCTTGGGGTCTTGTGGGCTCTAGCTAACTTGCACTTGTCTATGGGTCTGGCAGAGGAGGAAAAGGGGAGGGGGGTGGAGAGTGCTCTCCTCCTGCCCTGGCTGGAGCTCGATATTTGAGCACAGCAGGCAGGCAGACGTGCGGCCCAGGCCACCGGCCAGGAGCTCTGGTCCGCTCCGAGTGTGGCTCCGTCCTTCCAACCTCCAGCCGATGGCAGAGATTACAGAGGACCAAAGGCACATTCACTCTGGGGGGTATTGGTTTACTGAATGTTCCATGGGCAGACACTACTCTCCAGGCCTGCCAGCTGCCTCGCAGAGCAGAGCCAGCAAAGGGTCTGAGGGCACGGGGACAAGCCCCGCCTCGCCCCACTAAGCAGGTGGCCGGCAGATGCTGGGTCAGTGGTGTCATCTTCTCTACCCACAAGGTCAGGCCAACCTTGCATGCGGATTCTCAGCACCCTTGAATGTTGCTGGAAGTCAGCAGAGGGGACGCCCCCCGCTGCCCCGCCCCACCTTGGGGGAAGAGAAGGTACCAGATCCTCCTCAAGAAGCAGTTCTATCCCTGCCTCCGTCACTATGTCTGTGCAGGCCATCCCACACGGAGACCCATCTCCCTTGCTTCTTGACGTCTCTGCCCAAGGGTGCCAAGAGGACAAGGCCCCAACCTCCCCACCACAGCTGACCCACTCTCTCACAGCCAGGAAGCTCTACCAGGTGCCTAACTCAAATCCTTCCTGCTGCAGACTAATCCCTGGGTCCTATATGACATGACAGAACAGGGACAGAAGATTTCTGCAGCAGCTTTGAATTTCTTCCTCTCTGCCCATCCCTCTCCCCCCCCCACCCCCGAACTCACATGCCAGAAGGGCTGCTTTCTCCAGGAACCAGGTTAGGATTTCCCAACAAAAACCAGTCTGGCACTGAACCCCAGACTCTCGGTCAGAAGATCACCCCCTAAAACCCTCTGCTCAGAGATATGGGGCTGATGCATCACTCTGGGATCCCTGGAACCTTCTTGTGAATTATTTGGGACCACCTGCGATCTTGCACTCCTCTCTCCTTGGTCCCTCCCACATCTTACCCAAAAGTTCCGAAGGCAAGAGTGCCACACCCTATGAAAGTATGTCAGGGGCAAATATTCAGCATGGGGCCCAAGTGTTCTTCCAGAGGGGACACAGGGGCTACGCTCCCTGCTGCGAATGGCTCACTCCCACCCCAATGGGGCCGCCTTCTGGAGGAGGGGTTACCCTGCCCCATCCTGCCTGGCCTTGGGGAGATGAAGGGATGCAGGGCCATGTGGGTGGCTGAGGCACTGGCGGGCAGAAGTCAGGCACGTCTGTGCTGCTCTGCCATCCAGGGGTCCGAGACGTGGCCTCCCTCTCTGTGTCGCAGGCCAGCTTGTCTAGGCCAATTGCAGCACCAGCTCTAGGGCTGGAAAGAGACCAGACCAAGCAGCCTAAAGCATTTCGGACTGTAGATGAATAATCGTTTCGATCAAGATCATTAAATGATAGGAAACAGTATCGATCCCCAACTCTGGCTCCAGACCCCCACGCTGGAATCCTGCCTCCACCGTTTACTCAGGACGCTACCTTGGACAAGGCCCCCAGCCTCTGCTACTACCTGTTTCATCATCTATAAAATGGGAACCCGAGTCGCAACCAGATGGTAACGTGGAAGTATTGGGATCTCGGTCTTGACAGAGGCCCCAGGAAGATGAATGCCCCATGCCAAAAGCAAGGCAGGCATCAGCACACAAGCATTGCAGAAAGACATCGCCAGCGTTGAGAGAGGAAAGAGACAACAATCCACGGAGTAGGAGAAAACACCTGCCAATCACTTCTCTGATAAGGGACCTATTTTCAGAATAAAGAATTTATAAGTCAATAGCAAATGGACAAACAAAAAAATGATGTTTTTAAGTGTGTGAAGTATGTGAATAGACTTTTCTCTAAAAACACATCTATAGTGGCCAGTTACCACGTGAAAGATGCTCAACATCATTAATCACGAGGGAAATGCAAACCCAAACCGCAGTGAGATCCCACTTCACACCCACTAGGACGGCCGGAATCCCGAAGCCAGGAGGTGGTGAGGACGCAGAGACACTGGCATCCTCAGGGGTGTAAGATGGTGCGGCCACTTTGGACAAGAGTCTGGCAGGTCCTCAAATGATTAAACATGCTGCAACCCCATGACCCAGCAATTCCACCCTTAGGTTACCTACCCAAGAAAAAGTGAAAACCTAAGTCCACACGAAAACCCGCCCATGAATGTCCACAGCAGTGTTCTTTAAAAGAGCCAAAAAGCGGATACAAAGCAAACATTTGCTGACTGAGATATGTATGACCAAACTGTGGTGTGACCATAAATGGAGTATTATTCCACATCCAAAGCGAAGCACTGACCCACACTCCAACCGGGGTGCGCCCTGAAAGTATTATGCTCAGTGAAAGAAGGCCACGTGCTGGATAATTCCATTTACAGGAAATCTGCAGAACATTCCAATATGTCCGGACAGAAAGGAGACGAGGCGGGATGGGGGCAAGAAATGGGGGGGTGGCTGCCGATGGCGGGGGAAGNAAAGGTTCCACAGTTAGGTTATGGTGATGGTTGTACAACCCCAAATATACTAAAACCCACTGAATCATATACTTTAAAACAGGTGGAGTGCCGGTGTTTAAGTTATATCAATGAATACGAGTTTATTACATGATATTGGGAATATATAATATTAGCTGTTTATATATACATATACATATACATATATGTGTATATACATATGTTTTGTTTTTTTAAAGAGAGAGAGAAGGCCAAAAACTGTTCTGTGGCTCTAAAACACCTCACACACATCCATGTCAGGAGGAAAAGGATCAGGAAGGGCAAGAGTCCAAGAGGAATTTTGGAGAGTGTTGTTTCGCTGCTGGGGGCTTTTCCCGCCATCTTCCGGAGCACAGAGCTCAGGAGAGACAGAGTGTGGCTCAGGCCCAAATGTCTGAAGAGTGAAAGGCAGGTGGCGGGGACAGAGGGACTGCCTTGGCCACCTCCGTCCCAGGCTTGGCTGAGGCCAAAAGCAGGTAAGGGCTCCTGCAGGGCTGGGGAGGGAGAGCCGGCCTGGGGTCCCCTCAGATGCTGTCCGAGAGGGCCACCTGTTGGGCTGAACCGACCTCAGGAGGAGAAGGCTGCATGGAATGAAGACTGTGTGGGCCCAGAAGGGTTGTGAGAGTTGGCCAGAGCTGCAGTCCCCTGCCTGAGGGAAACACTGAGGGAGTGGCTTGTGGGGAGTTCAAGGGGGGTCCCCAAAATTCCCACAAAAGCTCTGCAGGAGAGACACAGTCAGCATTTGACACCTCCAGAATCTTCCATTGGCAAAGAGCTCAGGAGTGGTCATCTGTGCCTGTCTCCACGGAGAGCGCCCAGTCGGTAGGAACCCCCTCCTGGTTCCCTCCCTCATTCCCTCTCCTCCCGTAAGTCAGAAACCCTAGTGGGCTGCCCCCCACACGCATACAGGAATGGCTGGTGCCAGGCAGGAGCTGACAAGGGGAAAAGAACGAGCTGACTGAAGTGCCAAGTCTGCTGGCCCTGGGCACACCGTGACTGACCAGAGGGTCCTCCGTTCCCTGAGAGTGGCCACATCAGGCNCGGCCACGTCAGGCATGAGACTCGCCCTAATATCATGAGGGCACAGGGAAGGCGAAGGACAGATTGAAGGGCAGTGGTAGACGAAGAAAGGGGCCGTATAACCACCCCACAAGTCCTGCCTAGTAGTCAAGGAACAGTAGTGCCTACTGAGGAGGGGTAACCACGAGAACGTGGAGCTGGCGAGGCCCGGCTCAGGGCAGGTACCAAGGCTCGCTACCCTCCAGTCATTGGCACTGTTATCATTACCATCGTTAGGGCTTTAGAGCTGAAGTCCCCTTTGGAATCCACCCTCCTCAATTCACTGATAAGGGAACTGAGAACCAGAGAGGAGAAGTAACTTTCCCAAGGTCACACAGCAAGGTGGTGTCAGAGGCAAGTCTCTGGACTCCCGAGAGTGGGGTTCGCAGAACAGAGCCAGCTGTAGACGGTGTACACTACCTCATTGGATCTTAACAACAATCTCATGAGGAAAGTACTGTTATTGTACCCGTTTTATAGACATGATATTTGGGTCTCAGAGAGGTAAAGTGTCTTGACCGGGAACACAGTTATAAACAACAGGACTTAGAACCAGATCTCCTGATTCTAGATCCCACAGACTTCATCCCTATCATAGATCTTAATCTGTTCAACATTATTTCCACTTTCTGCACCATTTCTCTACCCCCTTTGAAGTTAGGCTTGGGTGTGTGACTTGCTCTGGCCAATGAAATGTCAGCAGAAGGAATGTGTGTCATGTCCGGGCAGAAGCAGCATGCACGTCACAGTGTCCGTACCCATTGTGACAGCAGTAACCACTGAAACAGCTATAGGATGAAGCCACCACCAGCCT
>NW_023244925.1:0-1785 GCF_002007445.2 Ailuropoda melanoleuca
CCCACTATCAAACACCTTTTCACTATGAAGACAACTTCAGGCCCACATGGCTTCACCTCGACTTTCTATCCAACAGTTAAGGAAGAAGGAATCCAATCTTACACAAATGGCTTCAGAAAACAGAGAGGGGAAGAGCCCCCAGACTGTTTAATGAGGTGAGCATAACCCCAATAAGAGACATTATAGAAAAGACAATCACAGACCAATATCTTTACTGATAACAAACACAAGATACTCAAAAAATATTCGTAAGTCAGATGCAACATTTTGCAAAAAGGATAATTCTCAATTACCAGGTTGTACTTAACCAAAAATGTAGGGTTGGTTTATCACTGGAAATTCACTCAGTTTAATTCACCGTGGTTACCAGAAGAAAAGAGAAAAAAATGATCGTCTAAATCACAGAGAAAACATTTAATATTCCTTCAACATCCATTCCTGATTAAAAAAAAACCTCTTGTAAATTTAAAAAAGTTCCTCTCACAAAGGGAGAGATGGAAATTTCATGAGTCTGACAAAGAGCACAGATGAGAAACCTTCTACTTAACATCATCACACCTAGTGGTAAAATAATGAGCCATGTGCCCCCAAAGATCAGCAATCAGGCAAGGCTCTCCACTCTCATGACTCATGTATGACATTGTACTAGAATTCCCCATGGTGCAAAATGGCCGGAAAGAGAAATAAAAAGTGCACAGAATGAAAAGACGGACTGAAATTCTTTATTCACAGACGACATGATCATGTACGTAGAAAATCCTAAGGAGTTGGGGGAAAACCTACTAGAACTACTAAATGAATTTAACAGAGTCACAGAATAAAAGCAAATATAAAACTCAGTTTTGGTCTTATAAAACAATTGCAAAATGCAATTTTTCAAAAGATTCCATTTGCAATAACGTCAAGAGTCATAAAATCCATGTAATCCAGGATTACATATGTAAGGGCCACTGACTAAAAACCACAAAACTGCTGGGAAAAAAGAAAGTCCTGAATTAAGTGGGAGAGAAACCACATTCTTGTATTAGACTCAATATTAGTAAAATGTCAGTCCTTGAGGGCTTTCCTCTGCAATTCAATTCCTCACCAATCATTGTCCCAGCAGGCTTCATTAATAGAAATTGATAAAATGATTCTAAAATGTATATGGAATTGGAAAGGACCTAACATAGATCTATGATGATAGAAATGTTCTACTGAGCATTGTAAATGTGATTATTGTATCTGAGAAACTAAAACTTTCATTTTACTTAATTTCAATAATTTATTTAAGATTGTATTCATTTGACAGAGAGAGAGAGAGAGAGAGAATGAGACAGAGCACAAGCAGGGGGGAACAGCAGGCAGAGGGAGAGGGAGAAGCAGGATCCCTGCCGAGCAGGGACCCCAAAGTGGGGCTTGATCCCAGGACTCCAGATTCATGACCTGAGCCAAAGGCAGACGCTTAACCGACTGGACAACCAAGGCGCCCCTAATTTCAATAATTTACATAGCCCCGTATGTCTGGTGACCTGCTGCACTGCACAGCACAGACCTAGAATGTCCAAAGCAACCTGGAAAAGCGAGAACAGAATTCACACTCTCCAGCTTCAAAACTTATTACAAAGTCACAGTACTTGAGATAGCACGGAACAGACAAATAGATTTATGGAATAAAATAGAATCCAGAAGTAGACCAACTTTGTATTTACTCACTGAATTTAGATAAAGTCACTACAGGGGCGCCTGGGTGGCATAGCGGTTAAGCGTCTGCCTTCGGCTCAGGGCGTGATCCCGGCGTTATGG
>NW_023244926.1:0-1785 GCF_002007445.2 Ailuropoda melanoleuca
CCTCTGCATGAGATGAGTAGAAACACATCAGAAAGTGTCAGAGTGCCATTAACGACAGACATTTCATCAAGTTCATCGCCCTCGCAGTCAGTTGTACATCTCTACCCCGGGCCCAACAGAAAATGAGTCAAAGTCTTGACTAGATGTCTGGAGGCTGTCAGGGACTGGATGGGGAGAAATAGCCTCAAACTCAACCCTCAGAAGATGAAGGTCATAAGGAGCTAATGTTTAATAAAATCAGGGCGTGGAGAATGAGAAACCGATTTATATAGAGAGTGGGGATGAGAGAAGTTCTATCCCCTGCTTGGGATCGGCAGAAGCTCGTCAAAGATCATCAACTGCTGTAACTGCAGAAATTTCATCAGGACTGCAGGTGTAGAAGTCAATATGGGGAATCATCGGCTTTTGGCTGGTCTCACTATTTTGCTGAGTCTACAGCTTGCTTCTGCCTACAAACTGGTCTGTTATGTCACAAATTGGGCTCAGTACAGACCAGAACCAGCCAAGTTTACCCCATCAATGATAGACCCGTTCCTGTGCACCCATGTGATTTATGCTTTTGCTGGGATGAACAACAACCAAATTACCACTATAGAATGGAATGATGTAACACTCTACGGGGAACTCAACACTTTAAAGCAGAGCAACAGCAATTTATTAACTTCGCTGGCTATTGGAGGGGCAAACATGGGCAGCACGAAATTCTCTAATATGGTATCCACTTCAGCAAATCGTCAGACTTTCATCTCCTCAGTGATAACTTTTCTCCGCAAGTATAATTTTGATGGTCTGGATCTGGACTGGGAATATCCTTCTACCACACAGGACAAGCAGCTTTTTACCACTCTGTGTCAGGAACTTATAGCAGCTTTTGAGCAAGAAAGTCAAAATAGTGGACAACCTCGGCTCCTGCTTTCAGCAGCTGTATCTGCAAGCAAATATACCATAGATTCTTCATATGACGTTCCTGCCTTGGGGCAGACTCTTGATTTTATCAATGTGATGACATATGATTTCCATGGAAGTTGGAATCCAACAACAGGGCACAATAGCCCCCTGCATCGAGGTTTACCATCCTATGACCCAGTTCCCTACTACAATTGTGAATTTGCAATGGAGTACTGGAATAGCAATGGAGCACCGGCTGAAAAACTTCTGATGGGATTTCCAACATATGCGCGTACTTTTACTCTTTCCACTTCAGATACTGCTGTTGGTGCTCCAGACTCTGGTGGCGGTCCTGCTGGACCCTACACCAGAACTCCTGGCTTCTTGGCATATTATGAGGTTTGCGGATTTCTAGAAGGAGCTACCGATGACTGGATTACTGCACAGATGGTTCCGTATGCTGTCAAAGGTGGAGAATGGGTTGGATATGATGATTTAAAAAGTTTTAACTTAAAAGCTGAGTTTGTGATGAGCCAACAGTATGGAGGTGCCATGGTCTGGAGTCTTGGCATGGATGACTTCTCTGGCAATTTCTGCGGACAAGGAGCCAATGCCCTTGTGAAAGAACTAAAAAATTTACTACAGACATGAGGTTATTCACTTTGACAAGATTTGGATCCCTATCCTTGAAGGTGATGGAGAAATGATTTAACAGCAGTCTTTTCAAAGGACATCTCTGTGCATGCTGAGACAATCATACATGTTCTTCTGTGCTGTTTGCTGTACCATGCCTGGTGTTTTAGAACTGATTCCTCCTTATGAAATCTCTGTTAGCTTTTTATGACTGTTGTCCTATGATTATCCAGCAAATAAATAAAAATACAATGTGCAAAAAAA
>NW_023244927.1:0-1785 GCF_002007445.2 Ailuropoda melanoleuca
GTGGGAGAGGAAGAAGCAGGCTCATAGCGGAGGAGCCTGATGTGGGGCTCGATCCCATAAAGCCAGGATCATGCCCTGAGCCGAAGGCAGACGCTTAACTGCTGTGCCACCCAGGCGCCCCAAAGTGGTAAATTTCTTAATCTTGTTCTGCTTTGGGGTCAGAGACTCAGCCCTGATGGACTCTATTTAGATGTCTCTGTGTATCAGAACTATGATCATTCTTAGGGTCCCTCAAAAGCAAACAGGCACCTAGACACATACTCCTTTAAACGTTTTGGCATACTGAGATATCAAATAGAAAGCTGTGAGTCAACATTTCCCAGTTTGCACTGTGTAATTATAATAGGGTGGCACCCAAGAAACAGCATATAAATGAGGTGGATAGTAAAATATCATTTAAAGAGACTGGACAACACCCTATTCTCTCTCAGGTGATACACCTTTCAACTCGGTCATGACTCATGGGCCACCATGATCTGGAAGGCTGATGAGCAATCAGTTCTTACATCCAGCGTGCTTTAAATAGGCTTTAATCTGAGAGTAGGTTCTGTCTCTTGCTGTCCTATATAAATAGAATCTGAAGAAAGGCCATTATTAAGGGGGCTGGGCAATGATCTCACCCTTCCTATTACACCAGACATTGGTATATTTTTCCCCCTTCACTTCTGGGTACCATATTTCAGTATTTGCAGATGCTCGGTGCGGCTGAAATTCAAGTTTCAAGAACATGAAGTAAAAGAGGAATGTTCTTTTCTGGAAAACTTTAATATTTTAATCTGTTCTTTTTGTTGTTGTTGTTGCAGCAACATTTGTACCATTTTGCTTTCAAATAATTTCAGAAAAACTTATGGAAAAGCTGTAAGAATAGTACAAAAAACTGTATGATACTCTTAACTGTAGTCTGCAGTTGTTAACATTTTATACTACTTGCTTCATCATCATGTGTAATATTATTTCTGAATAATTTGGCAAAATGTTGCAGTCAAAATGCTGCATTTTCTAAGAACAAGAATATTCCCTTATATAACCACAGCTCAATTATCAAAATAATGAAACCAATAATAGCACAATTTATTATCTAATCAACAGATCTTATTCAAATTCCACTAATCTCTACAATTAATGTATTTTATTGCTATTCCAGGGTCCAATCAAGATAAGGCATTGTTTGTCAGGATTTGTCTTCCATGATATTAACATTTTTGAAAAGTTTAGGACAGTTATATTTTAGAATGTCTATCAATTGGGGTTTGGCTCATGTTTCCTTGTGATAAGGTTAGTTGGCTCTTTTTAGCAGAAATATTACAACACTGATAAAATCACGTTAGTGCATTGTATCTGGAGATGATGTTGGTTTGTCCTCTTAATGGTAATAAATTTGATTGCTTGGTTAAGGTGATGTCTGCATGATCTCCATGAAAAGTTATTGGATTTCCCCTTGCAATTAATAAGGTGCTTTGAGACTATGTAAATTTCCTGTTTCTCAGCAAATTTTACCCAGTAGTTTGATGCTTTTCGTCTAAATCAATTATTACTGTGATGGCTGCCAAATTGTAATTTTCTAAATCAATTATTTCTTCTCTGTCAGTTAGCATTTTACTATAAAGAGGAGCTCTTTTTCTCCCATTTATGTGTTTATAATTAAGAAATCCAGATTGGGGTCCAAGACGTGCTCACTGCTTCTGAGGTGTCATGTTTCTAGAACTTTTGGGGAGACATAGCTAGAAAATAAATGCAATGTGTACACATTCACACACACACACACACACACACACACACACACAC
>NW_023244928.1:0-1785 GCF_002007445.2 Ailuropoda melanoleuca
CGGTCCCCCCCACGTCTCCCCCTGCCTCTCCCGCCTGTTGCTGGTCAGCGGGCTGGTGGGAGTCAAGGGAATGAATTTAACTGGTGCAGGGCGGGCAAGGTGAGCCTGGAGTGAGGGCCCGCCAATCCCCCAGGCTTTTGTGAGCCGCCGGAGGCCCACAGAGCAGGTGGGAAGCCTTAGTCCTCCCGCTCTCTCACCCCCGCCCCTCGATCTCGCAGCACCCCCGCCCTGGCACCTCTCCGCCCCCACCCAGAGCTCTGTCCTGGGGAGCTTCGCCTGCTCACAGAAGTCACAACGGTGGAAACTCAGGCGCGTCGGCCGCCAACCAGAGCGACGGGTTCCCACGAAGATGCAATGCGGACGGCAGCTTTGCTGAGCCAGGGCTGCCAGACCCCTTCAGCTGCGTCTGCTGAGCCTTCCGCCTTCTCGAAGCCCAAGGGCCAAGGCTGCTCCCATGCCTGGCGAGCCCCCAGGACACAAACACACACTCACGTGGGCACACGCGTGCACCTACCGTGGATGTGCAGATGCCATGCCTACCCCGCGTACTGTTCCCCCTCCTCCCCAGCCCCACACATCAGCCCCACCCTCTGCCTGCTGCTTGGGAACAATTATAGTGTCAGAGAGGATGCTGCCACCCCTAGACGGCCAGCCTCATGTTTAATTCATCTCCGGGCTAATTATAGCCAGGCTGGGGGAGGGGCATGGTAACCTCTGCTCCCCTCCCCCGTCCTCCCTGCTGCCAGGGTGATTGGGGAACGGTGGGGGTCCGGGGCTATGTGACCCCCTCTTCCCTGAGCCCTAGGCAGGGGAGCCAGCCCTACAGCCCCTCCTTCCCGGGAGCATCCCTGGAGGCAGCTCTAATGGCAGGAACCCCAGTTCAGGACCAGGCAGGGTGGGGGGAAAGAGGACAAGGACTGTGGGGCAGCATCTGGATGCTCCTGTCCCTCCCTTCCTCACTTCCATGGTCGGGGATTGATAAAAATACCTCGGGTGAGCAGGCTATTACTGTCTTCCAGGTGGGCCCACCAAGGCTCGAGGTCCCACGGCAGAGGGCTGGGGAATGATCCCCAACACTTAGGATCGCACAGTGTTCCGAGCTGTTTGCAGCAGCTGGCTCTCTGAAGATGTGAGCCACCTGGACCGCCACAATCCTTGAGTGCTCACTATGGGCCAGCACAGTTCTGAGCGACTCTCATGATTACCACCAGGCCAAGATTAGGGTAAGACAAAACTTAAGCAGGTGCCAACAAGCCCAGTCAGCAAGAGAAATACTATTTTAAGTCATATTTTCAAAAATTCAAACCAATGCAAAAAAGAGTCCACGCGGAACAAAATATTCAACTGTTAAGGGCAGGCACATAGGTCCCTGCATTGGTGGGACTTGTATGAACATTCTGATGGTCCCCACAGCCCTGGGAGGTGGGAGTGTGATGTCAACACCCCACGCTATAGATGGGGAAATGGGGGAGGAGCCAGGTGGGGGTATGTTCTTGCCCAATCTGCCCCCCCTGCCTTCCCTCCCCACCTCTTGGCCCAGGTGGGGCTTTGCTCGTCCTTCCCCAGCCTGGACCCCTCCATCCTGGCTTCCAGCTCATCTCCATCAACTTTCCTGAGTCACACTGCCTGAGAGGACTGTGGGTACCAGCTGCTGGGGACGCCCGTGTGCCATGGACCCATGGCCCCCACCATAGCTTTCAGATATCAGCAGCCGGCAACTCCCTGCTCCTGGCCGGCCTCGATGCCCCCATTTGTCCCCTGGAGGAGTGAAGCCTCTTGCTTCTG
>NW_023244929.1:0-1785 GCF_002007445.2 Ailuropoda melanoleuca
TGAGCTCCTAGATCCAACCGTGCTTGACAGACTCTTCTATGGCTGGACTTCCAGTGATGGGAGTCAATACATTTCCTTTTGTTCTTTAGGCAGTTTAAGCTAAATTTCTATTTTTGCAGATTCCTAAATAATGCTTACCTTCATACTGTTTTTTTACTGTGTTTCCTATATCTGCAAATTTCCGGTCTTCAAATATTAAGAACTCATGGCGTTTTGCCAGAGTTGTTAACTCTTTCATCACATCCAGAGTAAAATCATTCAAAATATCTACATGAGTCTTGAGTATGCAGATGTGGGGTCCTAAAGCATCTGCTAGCTGCAACAGCTCTCTGGACTCTGAAATATCAGCAGACAGACAAAGATTGGTCTCCTTCTTCTGCATAAGCCTGAGAAGCTTTGAGGCAACTGGGTGGATCCTGGGCAGCTCTGCGCGTGCACCAAAGCTGAGTTCCCCAGCAGCTCTGTTTACAGGAAGAAGTGAATCATTATGATTAGCTGCCACAAAAACATTCTCCTGAATAAATCTCTTCACTCTCTCAACCATCTCAGCATCAATTTTGTTCTGTTGCTCCAGAATCTCCAGCATTTTGGACAATGTACACACGGAGTGAAGCTGGATCCCATGCGCCTGCAACTTGTCTTTGCCTCCTTGCTCCCTGTCCAGCAGCACTATGGCATCAGTGACTTTCAAGCCTTCCTTCTGAAGAACCGCAACAGTTTCCAAAACACTAGATCCACTGGTAACGACATCTTCAATGATCAAACAGGTTTCTCCTGGATTAACAGCTCCTTCTACAAGACGCTTAGTGCCTAGAAAAGAAAACATTATGCTGATTTCAATTTAAAGTATATATTTCGGCCAACTCAAGATGCATCTGGCATTATAAATTTGGCATGTATTTATGAAGAGGTAGATGATCTAAATCTTATTTTCTGATAATCTACTTTACTTTAGAGCTACTTTATCTTTAGTCCTGATAAGTCTTCAATGAGCCATGATTACCATTTTGTTCAGGGTTCCCCTATCTGAAAACTGTCAAAGTTACATATATAGAATATTTATAGCAAAACTAGATTACTTTATAGTGTAAATAAACACCACTTAATGTGTTCATGATCAAAATTTCAAATACGGAGTTTCTTAAAGCAAGATAACCTAGATCAAGTAAGTTATGAAACAATAACCCAATACCATCCATGAAATCATTGCTTCTTCCGTCAACAAACAAGTTCATTACTCAAGATCAGCCAAACTAGCCTTTTGAGGAAATAAATTCAGGAGAAAAAATATTCAGCAACCATTTAAATCAATCACTACAACTTTATGAATTATATAATGCAATGTGAGTAAATGTACTTCCCCACTCCAACCCCCACCATAGACTACTTGCAGATAATCTACAAAACAAGTAACTAAGGCTACAGACTTTATAGACTCATTTTCTAGAGACTCGTTTTCTAGTTTCCATTATCAAATCTGTCCTACACTGAAACCTGAGAATTGGTGAGCAATTTGCCCACTGTTTGAGCTTTACCACAGTACCATCCTTGCCTTTCCCCCTTCCTTTCCTCCCCCTGAAATGGCAAACTGAACTGAACACAAGACTATGATACTTATACACATTTAACAATTACTGATCTTATTCTAAAATATTTTTAAAAACACAATAAATAGAAACAATAGTTTCCTTATGGGCAGGGATTCACACAAACACTGTGCCATCGAGCAGCAAAAATATTTTGTTTTAAATGGAGAATTTCAAACAAAACTAGACAGGGGCGCCT
>NW_023244930.1:0-775 GCF_002007445.2 Ailuropoda melanoleuca
TTGATCTGCTCTACTGTACTCCTAGTTTCTAATTCATTGATTTCTGCTCTAATCTTGGTCAACTGCTTCCTGGTGAGTGGATTTAGGCCTGTCCCTCTGTTGCTGTTCCAGCTTCTTGAGGTGAGAATATAAAAACTGCATTTTAGATTTTTCTATTCTTTTGAGTGAGGCTTGGATAGCTATGTATTTCCCCCTTAGGATTGCCTTTGCAGTATCCCATAGGTTTTGGACTGTTGTGTTTTCATTCTCGTTGGTCTCCATAAATTAATTTGATTTTTGATTTCCTGGTTTATCAAATCATTCCTGAGCAGGATGGTTCTTAGTCTCCAAGTGTTTGAGTTTCTTCCAAATGTTTCCTTGTGGTTGAGTTCCAATTTCAGAGCGTTGTGGTCTGAGATATATATGCAGGGGATAAATTCAGTCTTTTGGTATCGGTTGCGACCTGTTTTGTGTCCCAGAACATGGTCTATTCTTGAGAATGTTCCATGGGCATTAGAATAGAATGAGTATTCTTTGGTTCTGGGGTGTAGTGTTCTATGTATATCTATGAGGTCCAACTCATCGAGTATGGCATTCAAAGCCCTTGTTTTATGTTAGTTTTCTGCTCCGGTGCTCTGTCTATTGCTGATAGTGGAATGTTGAGGTCCCCTACTATTAATGTATTTTTATTTATATGTCTCTATTCTGGTTAAGAGTTGGCTTGTGTATCTTGCTGCTCCCCTGTTGGGGGCATATATATTTATAATTGTCATATCCACTTGTTGGATACATCCTT
>NW_023244930.1:884-1132 GCF_002007445.2 Ailuropoda melanoleuca
GTCCATTGGCGTGAAAGATGGTATTCCATCTCTTTACTTTCAGTCTGAATGTATCTTTAGGTTCACGATGAGTCTCTTGTAGAAAGCAAATGAATGGATCATGTCTTCTTATCCAGTCTGCAACCCTTTGGTGCTTTATGGGAGCATTTAGGCCATTTACATTGAGACTGATTATCGAGAGATATGATTTCAATGATGCCATGTTGCCTGTAAAGTCTTTGTTTCTATAGATTGTGACTTTCTGTTCT
>NW_023244931.1:0-1786 GCF_002007445.2 Ailuropoda melanoleuca
GGGGGGGGGTGCCTGCTCATAAACAGTAGGCATCCCATCTCTGGCTTCAAATATTATAAGAGTCTAAATTTTTAAGTTAGTTAGAGTAGAAATACACTCCACATATATTCAAGGTTGTAGGTTGTATACGGTGGGATTTCAAGTCACTGCACAATTAGAAAAAGCCAGATTAGGAATGGTTTCCAGACAGTTTCTTGTATTTTTAAGAGAAACCTAATTCATCTGGAATGAAGGGATTATTATAAAAGGATGTGATTAAAGGAACCCTTGCTCCTACTTGATCATGTAAGAGTTTTCCCTGATGTCAGTCCTCATCACGTGTGTTCGTTCCCCTCAATACGCTGCTTCTCTCTCTCTCTCTATTCCCACATCAACTTCCACCTCTTTTATCCACTCTGCTCCCATGCTCATCTTCTCATCTGAATTCGCTTTCCTATTAGAACTTTATAAGGAGTATGGCTTTCACGCCAGCCTTGGACTTTATTAATACTTAAATGGACTACTTGGAACTATAATGTATTTTCATTTAAAAATGAATTCATATAGTAAATAATGACTGAAACTTTTAAGTTACAGCTTAGGGAAAATAACATTGGTTTTAGTGTTTTATAACCAACTGAGTCACTTCCAAAAGGATGTTCAGAGAACTTGAAAGAACCAGGCCTAAGAATATATCTGGAAAAAAAAAAAAAAACAACCCAGTGGAATAATTAGTTGCCAAGAAATTAGGCTAACTCACCCAGAATTCAGCATTTGATATTTGATCCTAATTATATCTCAGTAAGATGTGGACAAGAGGAGTTTTTGATGGAAGGAAAGTCAACCTGCTTATAATTAAAATTGGATTCTTAGTGACTCAGCAGTCAAAGGTCTGAGGAAGCCCATGGCATTTGCCCCCTGAGCTTACAAGCACATCATTAATATATGAAATTTTCTATCTGAAAAATTTTCAAAGAAAAACATCAGGCTGTTTTATTCTTGCTTTTATTTCTAAGCGAGCAAATCAACATTTATTAGAAACATTATTTTGCTTTTTTCTGACATACTGAAAAAGCCATCAACTGATTTTCCAATAATTATATTTTTGGTTCTTATGTCAACATCTGCAAACCAGACCTTCAGCATCCAGTAAAGTCCACCTCTGTGAGGCTTATCAAAGAGAGGAGCAGATGCTGCCTCACATCTTCATGCTCTGCAGTTTGGAACAAGCAATCGGCTGAGGAGAGCGTGTCCACTCCGTTCTAGATCGCAAAGCAAAAGACTGAAATGAAAATGTGGAAAACATAAAAAATCCAGTGCCTCATGGAACAAGCTATGATCACTGACTCTCAAAATAAAATCTCTGTTAAACCGTTGAGTCTATGCTGATAGGAAGAAAGAAAAATATTTAATAAAATTATAAATGAGCAAATTAGGAAAAATAACAGAAACTGTTGCCTGGGGATAAGCAGTTGGGAAGACAGGTAAGTTTGGAAGGCAATATGTATGCTCATTGTCTTGATCGTGGTGATAGTTTCTTAGGTATATACCTATGTCAAAGCTCATTGAAGTCTATCTTTTAAAATAAGTAGATAATTGTTTATCAATTATACCCCAATAAAGCTGTAAAAACAAAGTGAAAACGTTGTATCTAGGCAATTCCTGGCTATGAGTACACGTTGATGAAGAGCCTTTTATAATGAAGAGCCAGGGGACATCTGGCTGGCTCAATCACTAGAGTGTGCAGCTCTTGATCTCAGGGTTGTGAGTTCAAGCCCCACATTGACCATAGAGCCTACTTAAAAAA
>NW_023244932.1:0-1786 GCF_002007445.2 Ailuropoda melanoleuca
ATATATATATATATATAGTACTTAGTGTATATGTGAGTTTTTATGTATAAGTATGTATGTATGTATACAGTTGCATGTATATTGCACTCAGTATAAACTTGAAATCCTTCTGTCTTTTAACTTATTACCATTTGACTATCAAGTAATTACTTTTCGTGCTGTTATTGTTTCCAATCAGATAAGACAGTATGATTAGGAAAATAGAGTTGATCCATTATAGCATATACACCATTGCTATTCGCCAACTTGCTGCCATTCTCATAAAAATTGTGCAGTTTAAACTGGAAGATACCAGTACCTGCTTCTATTAGAAACAAGAACCCTTTTCTACTTCATAATATGCTCAATTACCTTTAGATTGATCCATGAATAAATTATAATCCAAATAGACTGTTTTACCTTAAAGCTTTGCTGGCTTAAGATATCATTGTTGATTCATTATGTTGTCACTTTTCTATCGGCAATGTAATGCTTTTTATATCTGGATAGAGACAGTTTTAGTGTGAGATACTGTTATCTTTAAATGAGTAGGATTTAGCTTTTCTGGCGAGAACAAATTCATCAATGATGAATCCCTGGAGAAAGTATTGAAACAAAAATCATACCATTTCTGAGCTTTGTTCAGTTCATCAGTTACAAAGCAGCTTTTGATAGTCCTAAAGAACTTTTTTCTTAGTTTAAGAAATATAGCATGACGCTCAAACCTCTCGCTTTGAGTTACCGCAGGCTACAACTTTTTCTGAAGCAAATAATGAATGAAGAGGAAAAGCTCCTGCTGCTGGCTCTATCAGGCTCTGCTGCTTCCCCTCCTGCAATAGGAAATAAATTAACTATATGTTCAGGCAGAGATTTGAACTAAATGCTTTATTAATCATCACTGATTGCACACATACACACTGGCCAACTATGCATTCATCTTCACTCTTTCTCAGTTTTATTTTGCTTTTTGTTTGTTTGTTTCTTTGGTTTTTTGGCAAGATCAGAACACCAACGTGTGCCCAAATGTGGTATGTGTAAAGGTGGTTGTCTGGTGCAGGAGAGAATTGATCTTTTATATTTTTGGAAAATTTAACTTTTAAAATATTCAGGGGTCAGGTATGGTAAAGGCATCTTAATACATGACAAAGTAATTTTTTAAGAGATTTTATTTATTTATTTTAGAGAAAGACAGAGCATGAGCATGAGCAGAGGGAAGAACAGAGGGAGAGAGAGAATCTCAAAGAAACTCAGCACTGAGCACAGAGCTAGATGCACGGGACTCCATCTCCTGACCCTGAGATCATGACCTGAGCTGAAATCAAGACTAGGTCGCTTAACCGACTGAGCCACCCAGGCTCCTCTCTAACAAAGTAATTTTTTAAAAAGCTCTAAACTTTCTTATACTAATTTGCAGAAAGCAAAATCACTATGGCGGCCTTGATGTTTTGGAAGTTGGCACTATGCTTGGCCTCTGGGACCTCCATATGGCAGTGAGAAACTACACACAAATGGATCTATTTGACTTGGAGATGAATGGTGGAAGGTTGAGGGGGCGGTCACTGGTATCGTGTGTGAGTGTGCTTTCAATTTAAAGAAGAAATTGGCAACAGTTTTCCTTCTTTTCCATTGATTCTTCTAACTAACACACAAAGAAAATCCTATAGGAATCTTTATGTTAAATTGAGAACTTCTCCTTAGGACTAATTAGAAAAGATTAGCACATTATAATCATAGCCTGTTAGCCGTAGAAAGGCAATATAATTTAAATATGGCAAATGTGGGCAACCATTGCAAAAAAAAAAAAAAA
>NW_023244933.1:0-1787 GCF_002007445.2 Ailuropoda melanoleuca
TTTTTAAAAGATAGCTTTATAAAAATTAAACAATATGACATAGAATAATAAAAAAATAAACTGAAAAACAACTAACTAAAGAAAGAAGTAAGTAGATGTAATAGGTGAACTGGGATTTATTACCTAGAACATGATAGTCTCTCAGGTGAAAAAGAAACAGGATAATAAATGTAGATAGAATTTTATTTTCCTAATCAGCACTAACATACATTTATGTATGCTGCTCTTCTTTGTGTCATTATCCAGTTTAAAATTTTTTTTAGACTTTTCTTTCACTTTTATAAAAGCCTAATGTTATTTAAGTGAAACAGTTATATTTTACTGTAAATTTTTGTATTTTTCACATTAAGAAACCAGAATCTAGAAACTTGAAATTGGTTTTGGCCATCACCAGTTCTGCCATAAGAACCAATTATTTGGTTTTTATATTTATGAGGATTGTTGCATAGCCCGATGGAATATATGTTAATGAAGACATTGCAAAGTTTTAGGATATTTGGGAATGGGATTAGCTCTGTTCTTTTATCTGAGATTGGGCTAGAGATTCGTGCTGACCTCTGGAACTAGAGTGAGCCCACATAGAGTTATGGAGATTCAAAGACATTGGACATAGCTACAGTTTGAACCATTAATATGTTTAAGACATTCTTCTGCTTAGAGAATACTTTAAAATTGGGTTACATTTAACTGATAGACATAAATAAATGCAAGTACTGCTAAACATACATATTTGCCTATATACCAAATGTACATGGTGAAAATGGCACAAAATATCAAAATCAGATGCACGAAGCACTCTGAACTGCTTTAGAATACTTTCTGAATATTGAAGATTTATTTTCTGTGTGGATAAATATATCATATTTTGAATTTCATGAAAATCTCCACCTTACAAATCATTGATATGAAAGTTCATTTTTTGAAATATGGCATATTTGAACTTAAATGTACAAGGACAGACAGCAGAAGACCATTTAGGTTTATTTGAATGATTAGTAAGCTTTGTGAACAGTCTTCATGAATTTCATGTCTAGCTAACATAAACAGCCAGCAAATTCTTGCCAACATTATTTTCATTTTCTTTCACAATGGGGTTTCTTTAGATACATTACAGAGTTTAAGGAAAGTGTCAGGAAAAGGCAATCTGTAGCCAAAACAATGTGGAAGAGGGGGAGAAAGAAATAGGTCCATGATGCTTCTCTCCAACTTCCATATTCATCACACTCCCTGTCTGCTTGCCTTGATACTAGTATTCTCCTTTTTCTATTAAATAGGCAGTGCTTTTAGCTTTCTGGGAGCAGCAAAATGTAAAATTTCAAAAGCTAAAATGACAGCACAAATATCTTCACATTGGTCATTATATATCTGTGCTCCCAAAATAGAGTCTCTTAAGTCATTAAAAATGCAAACATGGCATTGAATATACAGTGAGATTATTTCAATCCTATGTGGGTAATTTTCCAAATCGAATATATTCCTTAAATGTATGGTTTCATAAGTTAAATTTGGCTCACTGCTTTACTCACATGATAACATTTTTATTTAAAAACGAATTAAAAATAAGTTCTGTGGGCTTAACAGTCATCTTGAGCTCATGTGCCAAATAGAGTAAATGTTGCATGGAGGAAAAGGGCATTACTACTTGTTTCCATCATTCTACTGGGTATATTTAAAATTGGATTCAACCAGTACTGTGTCTGTCAAGAAAGTCATAAACCTTTCACAAATGTATTGTCACCAAAAGACAAAAACTATGATCTGGAACAAACCAATGATCCTTCAAGACT
>NW_023244934.1:0-1787 GCF_002007445.2 Ailuropoda melanoleuca
TTTCTCATAGTCCATAGTCTCTCATGGTTCATTCCCCCTTCTGATTACCCCCCTTTCTTTATCCCTTTCTTTTCCTACCGATCTTCCTACTTCTTATGTTCCATAGATGAGCTCGTCCTTCTTATAAGGATGTGCTCCAGAATTCAGTCCTTGATCATTTCTTATTTATTTTACACTTACCCCCTTGATGATCTCATCCAGTCTTATGGCTGAAAACACCAGCTATAATATAATAGCTATATATAATTCCTATATTTCCATATTTATATTTGTAACTCTGAATTTTCTTCTAACTTCCAGACTCCTAAATACAATTCTCCCTTCAATATCTCTACTTAGATGTCTAATAGTATGATAATATTGACTAAAAAACAGAATGTGTGGTTCTATTCTAACCACCTCTCCAATACTATTCCTTCTACAGAATCCATTTGAGCTGATGGCAATTCAAGTTGCTCAGATTGAAAAGAAATAATCCTTGGACCACTCTTTCTCTGAGCACATTGAATCTGTCATGTTGGATCTATCCTTCAAAGTATCTCCAGTGTCCAACCACTTCTGACCACTTCCACCATTACCATCCTGTTATGAGCTGCCACCTCTGTCCCCTAGACCACTGCAAACACCTTCTCACTGTTCTTGCATCTATCATGTCTCTCTGTATCTCTTCTCAATACAGCCACTGGATTGATCCTCTAAAGACCTAAGTTCAACTGTGTCACTGATCTGTATAGCTTTTCATTTAATTTACGGTAAAACCCAAGATTCTTATGATGGCCTTCAAGGCCCATGTAATTTAGTTCTTAGTCACCTCTCTGACCTCATCTCCAACTACTCCTCACCTTGCTCACTATGCACAGTGTGGTTAGGCTGAATAATAGCTCCCAAATGTGTCCATGTCTGAATCTCTGAAAACTGTGAATGTTTCTTTATACATATGTAAAAGAGACTCTGCAGAAAGGATTAAATTAGAGATTTTTGAGACGAGGAGATCATCCTGGATTACCTGGATAGACCCAATGTAATTGGAAGATTGCTGGTAAGAGGAAGTCAGACTGAATAAATGGAGATGTGACAATGGAAGAAGCTGTAATATGACTTGGGAAAGTTACTAATTCAGCAAACCTTGGTTTTATCATCTAAAACATGGAAAATATAATACCTACCTCACAGGGTCATTCTAAAGATAAAGTTGGAAAAGCTTTACATATTTGCCTTCTGAGCTAGTATGTAAAATTTCCTATTTACATTTCATAAGTTTCACCTTACTTATTTTGGACCCAATTTTTCACCAGTCTTGAAAAAAAAGCAAAAATCTATTGAAGTATTTTTCTATAATTAAAGAAAAAAATTATTCTAAAATTCAATGAAAGAATCATGCAGTTGAGATTTATGTGCTTTTTTGGTATCCTTTCACCATCATTGCTGGAAAGAACTAGACCAGATACAAAACCCCTTAAATCTCTAAGTAGATTCTCATTCATCTTAAACATTATTCAACCACCTATGAATTCACCTATATTAAGCATGCAAATATGCCCTTGGTTCATGAGTGGTTTTTGAGAAGCTTTTAAACTGCATTGCTAAAATTCTGGTATTTGGTATCTGTGTCATTCCTTAACTGCCGGGGGCAATTTCTTCCTTTAGTAAACCCGTCTGGATTCTATCAGTCATTATGACCACCTCTTCACGTCCTAACTATTGGCAAGCCATAAACTATTTTAGGATTTTGCTAGGTATAGATACAAAGTTTATTTGTTGGTAGTTTTTTGGGTTAACCTTTTTGG
>NW_023244935.1:0-4200 GCF_002007445.2 Ailuropoda melanoleuca
TAGAGGATGACAATACCTTTAGGTCATGAGTGCTGTACTAAGTGATACTCAGGGTGAGAGAAAATGCAAAAAAGCAGAAACACTAGAAACAAACTAAAACTGCTCAAATAAAAAACAAAAAACAAACTAAAATCTAACAACATGTCTTAGAGTTGAAATGTCACATTTCCTTGGGCTTAGTCACATGTTCCAGGAGAAAGTAACCAGTATTTCATGTGTGTGTGTAAAGGGTTTGAAAATTACACATTACATCTTAGGTATGGGTAAACAATTTCTATATAGTACTGTTTTTCACATCTACCAAAATTGGATCTTGGAAAATAATGTTGTTGTTGTTGTTGTTTTCCCTAAAAATGACATCAATTTGTTAGTTGAAGACAGACAGGAGTTGGGAAGGGATGAGGAAACATAAATATATCCATTTAAAGTTCCTACTAAAATACTCCCATTGACTGGGTCTCTGTATATCAGCACCTAGTTTCTAAAGATGCACCTGCCCTACTGCTAATTTCTAGGGTCTCTGACATAGCTTCTGATTTTCTAGCCCACATACTCTATACTCACCTAGACACGACTTCAAGCTTTTTCCAGTTTCCTGGGGCAGTCAACACTTCCACATCCCACACTGGGGACCCCATGTCCTAAATAGGCCCAGAGAGACCAGATTGGGAGGGTGGTAAGTGGCTAGCTCTGGTGTCCATTCTGTGCCTAAACACAGTACACCATTGTCTCACTATTGCAGCCCCATTTCTATATGTGGGGTGCAGGGAACCCTGTGTGCACAGCTGCTTCCCAAAGTGTCAAACAAGGAAACGGTCCCTTTGCTTTTGCTTTCCCTTTAACCTATCTGAAGCATCCATAGTTTTCATTTTCACAGCCCAATATTTCATTTTCAAGAGAAGAGAGGGGCCAGGGAAACTCATTTATGTACCTTCTCTTGATATCCTCCCTAGGCTCCTCCTTTCTGCCCAGGAAATGGGCCAGTGTCGAATTCTGGCTGATGTTAAAGCTATATGGCATTCGTTCGCCTCCCATCTTGATATCTACAGGGAGCTATCTGGAATTTACAAAAAACTTTTCTCCCATATGCCTGGCTCTTGCATCTGAATCCTGGTTTTCAAGATTATTGTCTCATGAAAAGAGTTTCGCAAGTGCCGTTTTGGGGCACTGACTTATACTATCTTTTCATTTAAGGTATAATAATCTAGATCTTTTGGACACAGTAGATAGCTCAGAAATCAGGGTGTGGGGGGATGGGTCTTGTCCACAATGAAAAAAAAAGGCACACTGTTACATCCCAAAACACAATCTGATGATATCCATTTAGTACGGAAACTCTGTTTGTCATGAGAATTTAATAGAGATTCTTTATATTTTTTAAAAGATGAATCCAGAATGATAATATGGAATATGTAATGTAGGGCATGCTTCTTCAAAAGGGAATATCTTGAAGTAAATAAACAGTGATTTATAAGGAACAGCATATTTGATGAGTTGTGACATCTGGATTTGAGTTCTGCCTTAAACACCTAACCAAAATGTGGCCCTTGAAAACTGTTAGGCTTTTTTATGGCTTCAGATGCCTTATATAAGTGGTAGGAGGGGCACTGCTATCATCCCTGATTATATTATTCAGTCTGGTGAAAGATCAAAGAGGCTAATGTAAAATAATACTTTGGAAATTGCAAAGAACCATTTATATATAATGTGGCTTTTTATTATTGGTGAAAATGGGGATAAAGGATATCCCAAATAGAAAAATGATTTGGATCAAAGATACTATCTCTATTCTCCATCCTAATTTTGTCTTAGCCAGAAAAATAAAAGAGGAACTGAAATGAGTATAAAGGCAGAAACAATATTACTCATTTTGTCTATCTACCTATTTATATATCTCACTATTGAGAAAAGGATCTGGACCAGCTTGAATATGTGGTGTACCTTTAGAAACTACTTCAAGTTGTCTAAAAGTTTCCAAACATTTGAAAATCAGTATTTTTTAAGTTAAACTGGGTAAGCCAATAGAGTGAACTGATAAGAGAGCAGTACAGAATGATCATTTCTTTCTATATAATTAACCTTCAGAAACATAATTTGAATGCCTGTAAACAAGAAATATAATTTATTTAGCTACCTCATTATTGTTGCACAATTAAGATGTTTTCAATTTCTCTGTGACAAATAACACTGCAAAGAATATTCTTGACCATAACAGTGATTGATTTCCTAAGAATAAATTTTAAGAATGGAAAAACAAAGCCAAGGAACATGAACTTCATTACAATACTTGAGAAAATTTGCCAATGTGTTTTTTTTTCATTATTTACCATTAGCCACAAACTTTTAAATTCACATACAATAAATTTCCCTCTGTATTGTAGAGATCAATGGGTTTTGGCAAATGCGTAGAGCCTTGTATCTAGTACCATTATCATGATACAGAACAGTTCTATCAACACAAACAGATCTTTGTGCTACCCCTCTGGGGTCACTCTGCCACCGGCAATCCTCATCCCTGGAAACCATTGATCTGTTCTTTGTCTCTATAGTTTTGCTTTTGTCATAAAAAATGGAATTACACAGCACGTAGTCTTTGTAACAAAGTGCATTTGAGAGGCAACCGTGTTGCTGCATGTATCAAGAATTTATTTGTTTCTTTGTTTATGATCTGCATAGCATTCCATTCTATGCATGTAGCATATTTGGTTTATCCATTCCCTTGCTGAAGGACATTTGGGCTGTTTCCACATTTTGGTTATTATGAATAGATTCATGTAGGTTTTTGTATGAATATAAGTTTTCATTTTGGGGGGTATAAATAATTAGGCATTCATTGTAACACTGGGTAATATGTAAATATAGATTTTATAAGCAACTGCCAAGCTATTTTCCAAAACAGCCGTACCATTTTGCCTTCCCAACTATGTATGGAGAGTCTAGTTGCTCTGACTCCTTACCAATGTTTGATAGGACCATATTTTTGGTGTTTGTTTAATTTTCATCATTCATATAGGGGCACAGTGAGATTACACTGAAATGTTGATTTACATTCTCTTAATGACTAATGATAGTGAACATCTTTTCGTGTGCTCGTTTGTCATCTCTATATTTTCATTGGTAAAATATGCATTCAAATCTTTGCATCATTTTGCAATTGGGTTGTGCTGTAAACTAAATGTTTGTGTTCCTTCAAAATTCATATCCTGAGCCCACAATGTGATGGTATTGCAAATGGGGCCTTTAAGAGAAAATTAAGCTTAGACTTTCATGACAGTGGGACCCTCATGATAAGATTAGTGTCCTTACAAGAAGAAAAAGAAAGAGTGCATGGTAAGAAGGTGTCTGTCTGTAAGCCAAGGAGTGGGTCCTTACCGGATACCAGATATGCAGGCATCTTGATCTTGGACTTCAGACTGTCAGAAATAAATGTCCATTGTTTCAGCCACCTAGTCTGGTTCTGCCCTAGCCACCAAAGCTGACAAAAACAGGTTGTTTGTTTTCATATTGTTAGGTTTTGAGAGTTCTTTATAAAATCTGGTATTGAGAGGATATGACCATTTTTCGACCAGTGAGCTGGACCCATGCAATCAGAGGCTCCTCACTCCTTCCCTTGTCCTTGGAACATGCATTCCACTTGCCTTCCCCTCTCCCAGATGCTGCCCCAAAAACATAGCCTTGAGGTACTGATGTGGTGTTGAGACCATCTGGACTGAATACATGACTGAATCCATTTAAGGCCTCTATATAAACTTTCAAGGTCTGGCAGGCAGGTGTATAAATCTACTCATCTTGCAACTGCCCAAGACAAGCCGTGTATTTAGGTTCCCTCACTCATTAAACCTGCCACCTGCCAATCTGGAGCAGCCTCTTTCCTTCTTCAGCCTCTCTCTGCTTTCTGGGAATGGGGGGCAGTTTCAGATTGCACTCAGAAATTTCCCAAGGAGAATGTACTAATAAGTGATGAGAAGACAGAAAAGATGGGCCTTAGGAAGTGGAATCCATGGCAACAATCCTGATTTGCCCACCCACTGATTAGGGAGGAGTGGTCCATCTCTTAGATGCTTGTGGACTATTCTGTGACAGCAGGGGTGAGGCTTTAGAGCACCTGTGTGAGGCACAGCGCCCAGCGCACTGCAGCACTGAAGAGAAACAAAGGGCCACGATGGGCTGGCCTCTACTGTGGGCAGCTCGGCTGGCCAC
>NW_023244935.1:4310-8141 GCF_002007445.2 Ailuropoda melanoleuca
TTTTCCCTAAAAATGACATCAATTTGTTAGTTGAAGACAGACAGGAGTTGGGAAGGGATGAGGAAACATAAATATATCCATTTAAAGTTCCTACTAAAATACTCCCATTGACTGGGTCTCTGTATATCAGCACCTAGTTTCTAAAGATGCACCTGCCCTACTGCTAATTTCTAGGGTCTCTGACATAGCTTCTGATTTTCTAGCCCACATACTCTATACTCACCTAGACACGACTTCAAGCTTTTTCCAGTTTCCTGGGGCAGTCAACACTTCCACATCCCACACTGGGGCCCCCATGTCCTAAGTAGGCCCAGAGAGACCAGATTGGGAGGGTGGTAAGTGGCTAGCTCTGGTGTCCATTCTGTGCCTAAACACAGTACACCATTGTCTCACTATCGCAGCCCCATTTCTATATGTGGGGTGCAGGGAACCCTGTGTGCACAGCTGCTTCCCAAAGTGTCAAACAAGGAAACGGTCCCTTTGCTTTCGCTTTCCCTTTAACCTATCTGAAGCATCCATAGTTTTCATTTTCACAGCCCAATATTTCATTTTCAAGAGAAGAGAGGGGCCAGGGAAACTCATTTATGTACCTTCTCTTGATATCCTCCCTAGGCTCCTCCTTTCTGCCCAGGAAATGGGCCAGTGTCGAATTCTGGCTGATGTTAAAGCTATATGGCATTCGTTCGCCTCCCATCTTGATATCTACAGGGAGCTATCTGGAATTTACAAAAAACTTTTCTCCCATATGCCTGGCTCTTGCATCTGAATCCTGGTTTTCAAGATTATTGTCTCATGAAAAGAGTTTCGCAAGTGCCGTTTTGGGGCACTGACTTATACTATCTTTTCATTTAAGGTATAATAATCTAGATCTTTTGGACACAGTAGATAGCTCAGAAATCAGGGTGTGGGGGGATGGGTCTTGTCCACAATGAAAAAAAAAGGCACACTGTTACATCCCAAAACACAATCTGATGATATCCATTTAGTACGGAAACTCTGTTTGTCATGAGAATTTAATAGAGATTCTTTATATTTTTTAAAAGATGAATCCAGAATGATAATATGGAATATGTAATGTAGGGCATGCTTCTTCAAAAGGGAATATCTTGAAGTAAATAAACAGTGATTTATAAGGAACAGCATATTTGATGAGTTGTGACATCTGGATTTGAGTTCTGCCTTAAACACCTAACCAAAATGTGGCCCTTGAAAACTGTTAGGCTTTTTTATGGCTTCAGATGCCTTATATAAGTGGTAGGAGGGGCACTGCTATCATCCCTGATTATATTATTCAGTCTGGTGAAAGATCAAAGAGGCTAATGTAAAATAATACTTTGGAAATTGCAAAGAACCATTTATATATAATGTGGCTTTTTATTATTGGTGAAAATGGGGATAAAGGATATCCCAAATAGAAAAATGATTTGGATCAAAGATACTATCTCTATTCTCCATCCTAATTTTTCTTAGCCAGAAAAATAAAAGAGGAACTGAAATGAGTATAAAGGCAGAAACAATATTACTCATTTTGTCTATCTACCTATTTATATATCTCACTATTGAGAAAAGGATCTGGACCAGCTTGAATATGTGGTGTACCTTTAGAAACTACTTCAAGTTGTCTAAAAGTTTCCAAACATTTGAAAATCAGTATTTTTTAAGTTAAACTGGGTAAGCCAATAGAGTGAACTGATAAGAGAGCAGTACAGAATGATCATTTCTTTCTATATAATTAACCTTCAGAAACATAATTTGAATGCCTGTAAACAAGAAATATAATTTAGTTAGCTACCTCATTATTGTTGCACAATTAAGATGTTTTCAATTTCTCTGTGACAAATAACACTGCAAAGAATATTCTTGACCATAACAGTGATTGATTTCCTAAGAATAAATTTTAAGAATGGAAAAACAAAGTCAAGGAACATGAACTTCATTACAATACTTGAGAAAATTTGCCAATGTGTTTTTTTTTTCATTATTTACCATTAGCCACAAACTTTTAAATTCACATACAATAAATTTCCCTCTGTATTGTAGAGATCAATGGGTTTTGGCAAATGCGTAGAGCCTTGTATCTAGTACCATTATCATGATACAGAACAGTTCTATCAACACAAACAGATCTTTGTGCTACCCCTCTGGGGTCACTCTGCCACCGGCAATCCTCATCCCTGGAAACCATTGATCTGTTCTTTGTCTCTATAGTTTTGCTTTTGTCATAAAAAATGGAATTACACAGCACGTAGTCTTTGTAACAAAGTGCATTTGAGGGGCAACCGTGTTGCTGCATGTATCAAGAATTTATTTGTTTCTTTGTTTATGATCTGCATAGCATTCCATTCTATGCATGTAGCATATTTGGTTTATCCATTCCCTTGCTGAAGGACATTTGGGCTGTTTCCACATTTTGGTTATTATGAATAGATTCATGTAGGTTTTTGTATGAATATAAGTTTTCGTTTTGGGGGGTATAAATAATTAGGCCTTCATTGTAACACTGGGTAATATGTAAATATAGATTTTATAAGCAACTGCCAAGCTATTTTCCAAAACAGCCGTACCATTTTGCCTTCCCAACTATGTATGGAGAGTCTAGTTGCTCTGACTCCTTACCAATGTTTGATAGGACCATATTTTTGGTGTTTGTTTAATTTTCATCATTCATATAGGGGCACAGTGAGATTACACTGAAATGTTGATTTACATTCTCTTAATGACTAATGATAGTGAACATCTTTTCGTGTGCTCGTTTGTCATCTCTATATTTTCATTGGTAAAATATGCATTCAAATCTTTGCATCATTTTGCAATTGGGTTGTGCTGTAAACTAAATGTTTGTGTTCCTTCAAAATTCATATCCTGAGCCCACAATGTGATGGTATTGCAAATGGGGCCTTTAAGAGAAAATTAAGCTTAGACTTTCATGACAGTGGGACCCTCATGATAAGATTAGTGTCCTTACAAGAAGAAAAAGAAAGAGTGCATGGTAAGAAGGTGTCTGTCTGTAAGCCAAGGAGTGGGTCCTTACCGGATACCAGATATGCAGGCATCTTGATCTTGGACTTCAGACTGTCAGAAATAAATGTCCATTGTTTCAGCCACCTAGTCTGGTTCTGCCCTAGCCACCAAAGCTGACAAAAACAGGTTGTTTGTTTTCATATTGTTAGGTTTTGAGAGTTCTTTATAAAATCTGGTATTGAGAGGATATGACCATTTTTCGACCAGTGAGCTGGACCCATGCAATCAGAGGCTCCTCACTCCTTCCCTTGTCCTTGGAACATGCATTCCACTTGCCTTCCCCTCTCCCAGATGCTGCCCCAAAAACATAGCCTTGAGGTACTGATGTGGTGTTGAGACCATCTGGACTGAATACATGACTGAATCCATTTAAGGCCTCTATATAAACTCTCAAGGTCTGGCAGGCAGGTGTATAAATCTACTCATCTTGCAACTGCCCAAGACAAGCCGTGTATTTAGGTTCCCTCACTCATTAAACCTGCCACCTGCCAATCTGGAGCAGCCTCTTTCCTTCTTCAGCCTCTCTCTGCTTTCTGGGAATGGGGGGCAGTTTCAGATTGCACTCAGAAATTTCCCAAGGAGAATGTACTAATAAGTGATGAGAAGACAGAAAAGATGGGCCTTAGGAAGTGGAATCCATGGCAACAATCCTGATTTGCCCACCCACTGATTAGGGAGGAGTGGTCCATCTCTTAGATGCTTGTGGACTATTCTGTGACAGCAGGGGTGAGGCTTTAGAGCACCTGTGTGAGGCACAGCGCCCAGCGCACTGCAGCACTGAAGAGAAACAAAGGGCCACGATGGGCTGGC
>NW_023244936.1:0-1787 GCF_002007445.2 Ailuropoda melanoleuca
GGGGGACGCCCAGGCTCAGCTTCAGAAAGAGGGCGTTCTGGGGCTTTCTGGGGCAAGACCTAAGGCAAGGAGTCACAGAAGCTCCTTTTAGAAGTCACACGGCTCCATGCTCAGGCATGAGGAGTGTGGGGGCGTGGGGGAGTGACAGGGAGCGGAGTCATCGTCATTCCTTCCTTCCTTCCAAGAATGTTTGTTGAGCAGCTGAGAGCACCGAGCCTCCTGGCCAGAGTGCCCTGTGCCTGATTTCTGGAGGTGAAGGGGAGCTGAGCCCCGAGCCTCTGAGGGCTCTGCCTGGTGGCTGGTCCTTCAGCCTACACTAGGAGGTTGTCCAGGCTGGTCAGGGCATCCCGAGGACGGGGGAAAGCTGGGTGGGGGCAGAAGGAGGAATGAGGAGGTTTCTAGAAACTGACAGGATGCTGTGGTACGGCTCTTCACCTATGGGCCTCAGTTCCTTTCTCTGTGCTCTGGTTGAGTAGGACCAGAAACCCTTTCAGATCTTACGAAAAGAAGAGTGAAGGATGGCAGGTAATGAGAGAGTGCCCACACATCACCTAGCATGGTGCTGTCACTGTATGACATTAATAATTATCTCCAGCGGATGCTTCTGATGTGCCAGCGAAGTCCATGCCTCCTTAAAGAGGGGTTTAGACAGACAGGGAGCTGGGATGAAAAGGTTGGCAGCCCTTGACTGCTCCCGCAGCCTCAGGAGCAAACTTACCACGACATGGACATCATGACGATGGGGAGCAGAAGCCACCAGTAATAGCTGCCTTTGTCAGAGAACACGGCCATCAGCAACCCCACCAGCACCCCGTTGTAGCCGTGGAGTCCCGCCGCGATGGCAGACCTGGGGGAAGGGAGGAGGGCTGGTGGAGGGGGGTCCCCCCAGGGCCTCAGGAAGGGCACTGCCTTCTTGACTTCCCTTCTGACCCAGATTTTTCTCAGCCGGGGCCTGACGGCACACACCTTCCAGCAGTTGGCCCCACTGGGAATGGGAAGGGAAGACATCAGCCCTGACGGTCCCCTGGCCGATGTGGAGCTGTTACCAAATAATGAGGGAGTGGCTGTTGTTAGTCACTAGTGTCCTTAGTCTGAGGAGTTTCTGAGCTCGGAGGCCTGCAGCTACGGGATGGGAAGGTGGCATGTGGTCCCCGCAGGAAGGGACCTCTGGCGTCGTGCTTGGGCCCTGGGTCTCCTGGAGCTTACCTGTCCTGGCTGAGGATGAGGGCTGTCAAAGTGGACACAACAGTGCCCAAGCAGCCTGAGATGGCCCACCAGGGGTTCTGGACGAAGAGGCCGAGCACAATGAGGATGCCGCTGAGGGGGTTGTTCACAAACATCACCTGTGACATGCCCCGGAGGACCCAGTCGAGGAACTGGAACACTGGGGATTTGTCTGAAACGGAACCAGGGCAGGGAGTCAATGTTCAGGGGTGCGCAGGACGTGGGTGGCTGGGTGGAGGGTGTGGGAAGCTCCGCGTTCAAAGTGGGTTCTCAGGGCGCCACGCCCTACCGTCACCTGCCATGGAGTGGGGTAAACCAAGAACCCAGGAGGGCATTTGACTGCCCAGAAAACTCTTCAGACCCATTTCCAGCTGGTTGTGGTCTTTATGCTGTTTTTCAAGCAGTGGGGATAAGGTAACCTGAGCTATCCCTTCCCCCCGTGAGAGCGGCATGAATTTGCAAGAAGACACTTCCAAAAAGAAAATTCTCTTGCAGGGGCGCCTGGGTGGCGCAGTCATTAAGCGTCTGCCTTCGGCTCAGGGCGTGATCCCGGCGTTATGGGA
>NW_023244937.1:0-1787 GCF_002007445.2 Ailuropoda melanoleuca
CAGGCTGATTCCGTGGATGTTCAGGCTGGTCTGGTACCTATCCAACTCGACTCAGGGGACCAGCTGAAAAACGGGTCCCCTACTCTTCCACCATCTTAACCCCCCATATTGCCCATTTCTTAACTGGGTTATTTGTTTTTTGGGGTTTTTTTTTTTTTAGATATTATTTATTTATTTATTTGACAGAGAGAGAGACACAGCCAGCAAGGGGGGGAACAGAAGCAGGGGGAGTGGGAGAGGAAGAAGCAGGCTCCCAGCAGGGATCCCGATGCAGGGCTCCATCCCAGGACCCTGGGATCAGGCCCTGAGCCAAAGGCAGATGCTTAACAACTGAGCCACCCAGGTACCCCTTAACTGGGTTATTTGTTATTTGGTGTTGAGTTTGGTAAGTTCTTTGTAGAGTTTGGATACTAACCCTTTATCAGATATGTCATTTGCAAATATCTTTTCCCACTCTGTAAGCGCCCTTTTAGTTTTGTTGATTGCTTCCTTTGCTGTGCAGACGCTTTTTATCTTGATGAAAAGTCCTAATAGTTCATTTTTGCTTTTGTTTCCCTTGCCTGAGGTGATGTGTCTAGTAAGAAGTTGCTATAGCGGAGGTCTAGGAGATTGCTGTTCTCTATCATTTTGATGGTTTCCTGTCTCTTTCATCCATTTTGAGTTTGTTTTGTGTTTTGTTTATATATAAACAAAACATGGCAGTCAGAAAGAATGAAATCTTGCTATTTGCAGTGACATGAATGGAGCTATAGGGTATTATGGTAAGTGAAGTAAATCAGCTAGAGAAAGACAAATACCATACAATTTCACTCATATGTGGAATTTAAGAAAGAAAACAGATGAGCATATGGGAAGGGGGAAAAGGAAAGAAAGGAGAGAGGAAACAAACCATAAGAAACTCTTAAGGATAGAGAACAGGGTTGCTGGAGGGGAGGGGAGTGGGGGATGGGCTAGATGGGTGATGGGTATTAAGGAGGGCTTTTTTGATGAGCACTGGATATTGTATGGAAGTGATGAATCACTGAATTCTACTCCAGAAACCAATATTACACTGTATGTTAACTACCTAAAATTTAAATTAAAAAAAATACTAATTAAAAAAATAAGCTGTCTAGGAATACAAAATAAAATAAAATGTTGTTATAGACAGTAGCATCATTTAGGCCACTTAACTCTTGAAATTTTCAAGTTTTCATTGATTTTTATATCGATGATATACAAGAACACAATACAGTTGGCTTAAATTTATCTTAAGTAGTTTATAAGTCTGAACAAAGTAGAAATGAATATATCTCTTATAAAAACAGTCATATTAAAACAAGATAAAAGTAATAAGTAGTTCAAGCTAGGGCAACACATAAGTTATGGATTCCTAAAGGGCAAAATTGTTCAAAGCCTAGACTGGTGCTTGGATACAGTACATTCAATAAAGATTTGATGGCTTCAATTGATGACCAAATTAAAAATGAATTGTTTGAATAATTATATTTTCAGTTTTGCAGTTTCAAAGTTATTCTTTGTCAAAACAAGCAAAGAGATAAAACACCACCCAAAAAAACCCAAGTAGTATAGCTTCTATAGATAGGATTGTAACATACACAAGCAAGAATGAATGCAGTCAGGGGGAGAGAGGTTCTCTAAGGGGAGAATTCCATTTGAGACATGGATCCAAAACACAATAATAAGATTTTGTTCTTTAGCATTTGTGGAAGTATATGCCATGTCAGTAATATGGTGAGTCCAAGTTAGAAAGCAAAAAAAAAAAAAAAAAAAAAAAAAAAAAAAAG
>NW_023244938.1:0-1787 GCF_002007445.2 Ailuropoda melanoleuca
AAAAAAAAAAAATGAGCAGGGGAGCTTCTCTGCCCATGGACGTTGCCAAGTAAGCATCGTTAAAGTCTCCCCTCCCACCACCATCATGTCTAAGTCAGAATCTCGCAAAGAGCCTGAACAGCTGTGGAAGCTCTTCATCCAAGATCTGAGCTTTGAAACAACCGATGAGAGTGTGAGGAGCCATTTTGAGCAGTGGGGAACGCTTACTTATGGACTGTGTGGTAATGAGAGAGCCAAACACCAAGCGTTCCAGAGGCTCTGGGTTTGTCACATATGCCACTGTGGAGGAGATGGATGCAGCCATGAATGCAAGGCCACAGAACGTGGATGGAAGAGTCATGGAACCAAAGAGGGATGTCTCAAGAGAACATTCTGAAAGACCTGGTGCCCACTTAACTGTGAAAAAGATTTCTGTCAGTGGCATTAATGAAGACTCTGAAGAACATCGTCTAAGAGATTATTTGAACAGTGTGGGAACATTGAAGTGGTTGAGATCGCGGCTGACCAAGGCCGTGGCAAGGAGGCTTTGCTTTGTAACATTTAATGACGATGACTTTGTAGACGAGATCGTCATTCAAAATTCCCGTGCGGTGAATGGTCACACCTGTGAAGTAAGGAAAGCTCTATCTAAGCAAGAGATGGCTAGGGCGTCACCCAGCCAAAGAGGTCGAAGTGCTTCTGGAAACTTTGGTGGTGGTCATGGAGGTGGTTTTGGTGGGAATGACAACTTTGGTCATGGAGGGCGGCTATGGTGGCGGTTGAGGGGGTGGTGGATATGGCGGCCGTGGGGATGGCTTTAACAGATTTGGTAATGATGAAAGCAACCCTGGAGGTGGCGGAAGCTACAATGATTTTGGCAATTACAACAATCAATCTTCAAATTTTGGACCCATGAAAGGAGGGAATTTTGGAGGCAGAAGCTCTCGCCCCTGAGAGGGTGGAGGCCAATACTTTGCCAAACCACAAGACCAAGGTGGCTATGGCGGTTCCAGCAGTGGCTGAGGCTATGGAAGTGGCAGTGGGTTTTCATTACTGCCAGGAAACAAAGCTTAGCAGAAGAGAGCCAAAGAAGTGACAGGGAAGCTACAGGTTACACCAGATTTGTGAATTCGGCCAAGAACATGGTGGCAGGGCTGGGCTGATACAAAGAAGACATGTTTTAGACAATACTCACAGGTATGGGCAAAAAAACTCAAGGACTGTATTTGTGACTAACTGTATAACACGTTATTTCAGTTTCTGTTCTGTGGAAAGTGTAAAGCATTCCAACAAAGGGTTTTAATGTAGGTTTTTTGTTTTTTGGGTTTTTTTGGATCCATGCTGTTGATTGCTAAATGTAATAGTCTGATCATGATGCTGAATAAATGTGTCTTTTTTAAAAAGTGAGCAGTGAACCTGAATAGACATTTTTCCAAAGAAGACATACAGAAGACCAACAGACTCATGAAAAGATGCTCAACGTCACTGATTATCAGGGAAATGCAAATCAAAACCACATGAGATATCACCTTACACCTGTCAGAATAGCTAAAATCAAAAAGGCAATAAACAACAAGTGCTGGCAAGGATGTGGAGAAAGGGGAACCCTTGTGCATTATTGGTGAGAATGTAAATTGGTAGAGCCACTATGGGAAACAGTATGGAGGTTCCTCAAAAAATTAGAAGTACCACCTGATTCAGTAATTCCACTACTTTGAGTATTTACCCAAAGAAAATAAAAACACTAATTCAAAAAGATACATGCACTCCTATGTTTCTTGTAGTATTATTTACAATAACCAAGATAC
>NW_023244939.1:0-1788 GCF_002007445.2 Ailuropoda melanoleuca
TTAGTTAGCACATTAAAATATATCCTGTTATTTGAGGAATTTCTGCCTTTGACAATGGTCCTTGTCTTCTAAATATATCAATAGTCAGAAATTATTTACCATACCATTCTCTTTAAGCATTAAAATTGTGCATAATATAACACCTAGAATATACTTTGTTGTAGTATAAGTTTTAAGATGATATAGTAGATTTTCTAAGGGAACTTTCAACTATATATGACAGTAGAATTTAGCAAAATGTCTAAAGCTTGTGGGGCACCTGGGTGGCTCAGTCAATTAAGGGTCTGCCCTCGGTTCAGGTCATGATCCCACCGTCCTGGGATCAAGCCCATTTCAGGCTCCCTGCTCAATGGGGAGTCTGCTTCTCCCTCTCTCTCTGCCCTTCCCTCTGCACCTGCTCTCTATAGCACTCTCCCTCAAGTAAATAAATAAAATCTTTAATTAAAAAATGTCTAAATCTTGAGATTTGTGAGGCTCTATTCATAGTTATATTGCAGCTGCCTTTACCTTTCTCTGGCTCCATTTCTTCATTTCCTCAATGATAAAATCATTATCTGCCTCAGCCAGTTTACAATAGTATTGTAAGTAGCAAATGAGTAGTAGATAGGAAAGTGCTTTGAAATGATTTTAAGAAAAAGAATCGAACAACCACAAGTCTTCTTTTCATTTTAATTGCAATATTGGTGATGTTACTTTAGTTACCTGGAGCAAGCATTCTAATTGCTAATCTCATTATGCAAATCTAAAAAGTTACAGCAAACATCCTTAGAGTACAATTACCCAACTGACAAGAGCTTGCACTTTCTTTCAACATGTAAACTACTGTAAAATAGTGAATAAACACAAGATCTCAAGGAGTCAGCAGATGTTGTCCTGAGTTTACACTCTGCCACTTAATAATTACTAGACCTTGAGCAAATCACATTACCAATAGGAGTCTTGATTGCCTCATCTTTAAAAATGGGGATAAGGGGGGTGGGGGATGGGGTAACAGGGTAATGGGCATTAAGGAGGGCACGTGATGTAATGAGCATTGGGTGTTATATACAACAGATGAATCCCTGAACTCAAAAAAAAAAAAAAAAGAAACAGAAATCTCAGTGATGAAGAATCATTTTTTCCACTGCTGCACTACTGTTTAAAAGAGAATAATGCTTCTTGTTAAATAACTAAAACAAATTAAACCTTAAATGAACAATGACACTAAGGGAAAATTATTTTTTACGTTTTCTATCCATGGAGCCACTGGATCAATGGCCTTTCACTTCAGTCAAATAAACCTCCAATCCAGTCAAAAAAAAAAAATGGGGATAATAGGGGCCCCTGGGTGGCTCAGTCAGTTAAGCGGCTGCCTTTGGCTCAGGTCATGATCTCAGGGTCCTGGATCTAGTCCTGCATCTGGCTTCCTGCTCAGTAGGGAGTCTGCTTCCCCCTCTCCCTCTGCCCCTCCCCCTGCTCATGCTCGCGCACGAGCTCTCACGCTCTCTCAATTAAATAAGTAAAATCTTTAAAGAACTAAGTGGAAAATGGATCCATGATTCTTTTCTGGTTCGAAGATGTTATGGTTCCTGTTTCTGTTTATATAGCAGATATGTAAATAAGAACTGCCCAGAGACATTTCTACTGGATTGTCTCATAGCCTTCTCAAAATTTAAGGTCTAAAACAAAACATTTCATCTTTATTTCTCCAGTGCAAGTTCACTATTCATTAATACCCATACAGATAGCTTATAAGCTCCCAGAAAATTCACTTCAAGTTTTCAAGCTACATAATTTACGTTTAAAATT
>NW_023244940.1:0-1788 GCF_002007445.2 Ailuropoda melanoleuca
GAACACTACATCAAAAACTAAGGATGTACTGTGTGGTGACTAACATAACATAATAAAAAATTATTATTAAAGAAATACAACTTATTGAGGATCTCACATGCAATATCTGAGGCAGTCCTCATAATAATCCTATAGGATAGAATTTATTTTCCTTCATTTTTTTGATAGAGAAACTGACGCTGAAAAGGGGTAAGTGGATCGAGCAGCTAGTAGTGACAATGACAGACTTCAAACCCAGGTTTTACTCTGTAGCCCAAGACTTAAATGTCACAACATATCTTCTAGGGGGAAAATCCTACCACAAACCTTAGTGAGTCTGAATGCCCCGTGCATTTCCCCTGGAGTCCTGACCCGAGGCCTTGAACAATCCCTTGTGGTAAAGCGTGTTGTCTTTCATTTCCCCTTTTTATCAGACTTCTGATGGTCTAATTGTGTGTAGTTGACCGTTGAATATGTGCAAGCTCAGAGAGCTTACAAAAGGAAGGGAGCGGGATTATAATATTTATGTTAAGACAGAAGATATACAATTGGTATGCAACATCAGCGATCCCATGAAGTTATGTTCATTTTATTGGTTTGGGTTTATAGTTTGACTCACACTTAATGTGTAAATTTGTCTGTATTTAATTTCTTTGGCTTGGATTTTATTTATAAATTTATTTTGGTTTCTAATTTTCTAAGCTTCAGGAATTTATACCCAGCATTATTTTTGTTTATATTTAAGCAACACTATAATAAAAACAGTTTACATTAGTACTTCAGGCTCCATGAAAATGCTCCCCTTTATAAGGCATTATTTAAAGAAATGCTGGTACACAGCTTCCCATTGTATGCTCCCCACAGCCCTGTGAGACAGACCTTTTCACCCTAGTTTACAGACCAAGCCAGGGGCTTGACCAGATACACGTACAGCCCAAGTGAGCACATCTAGGAAATGACAGGGCCAGATGCAAACCAGGGTTTGAGTCAAAGTCTAGGGCTGTTTCCTGGAAACTTCTCCTTCTTAGCAATAGGACTTTATTTCACACGTTCAGCAGAAGTGTTGTTTGTTAGATGTAGATGTCTCATCCTAGGACAATGATATTCAGGCTTAAGAATTTAACAAATAATGCCTCTGAGAAACCTATTTCAGCAAGCCTGGCAAGGCAGTCAGCATCCAAATTAGATTTACAATAAAGGTTTCAAACACTAAGAAAAAAAATTATTTGAATCCTATTGTGCCCCATGTGCTTTTCTGATGAAACACAGACCTCAGGATGGGGAGAGGGGAGCAGAAGACAGGGGAAGGGGGGGAGCAGAAAGATGGGTAGGGGGAGGAAAGAAGGGGAAAAGGGGAAGTTTAGGGTTGGAGCCCAAGTTTTCTCATCAAGGGAGAAACAAAAGAAGTAGTTGGACTAGATCAAGTGTGCAATAATCCTGGAAGTATGAGGGATACTTTCATTATTTTAAAAAGTCTAACATTAGGAAAGAAATACAAGATCATTTAAACCTCAAGCTTCTTTGTTTTGGCTGTAATTGTATTAGCTCAGCGAGGGTATCACTGGTTTGCTTATGCTGAGTAGAAATTCAGAGGAGAAATCAAAAATTATCTGGGTTAGTAAAGTGAGGAAAATAAATGGACGACTTACTAAATTTCATGCGTTAAATAAATAAGATCTTCAAAAACATGTCTTTGTTCAACCAGTCGTTGTGAGTTGACTATGTGGCAGGCAGTGAATACACAAAGATGAGTAATGAGCTGTCCCTGTCAAGTGTGTGTGTGTGTGTGTGTGTGTGTGTGTGTGTGTG
>NW_023244941.1:0-1788 GCF_002007445.2 Ailuropoda melanoleuca
TGTGTGTGTGTGTGTGTGTGTGTGTGTGTGTGTGTGTGTAGTCTCAAGTTGCATCTACATGAAGCCCAAATGATAGAGTCAGATCAGTCTGGCATCATTTTTGGCAAAATAATGCTTTGTTGGCTTCAGTTTATAAGCTGGCATTATGTACAGGAACAGCCTAAGTTTTTTTAGGGTGGAAATGGAGGTACTGACTAGAAAGAAATTTTTCTTCTGTCACAGCTTTAATGTGTTCTGTCCATTTTCAACTTAGAATATTGGGGTAAGCCTCCCCAATCCCACTTATTTATGTAGATGGCTCCCGAGGATACTACATTCATATTGTTTCTGGATTAGGGTTTTTGGGGGTTTCTTTTTAGCTTTAAAGAGAAATAGGGAAGAAAGTGCGCCTGCTTAAAGACTAATCCCTACGTGTAGTGAGATGCTTTTGGGGTGGGGCAGTGGGTACTTTGGGAAGGTAGGCTGCAGGCTATCGGGCAGAGGAGCCCCAGAGTTGGAGACAGGAGACTTAGACGCTTACCCTGACTCTGCCTTTATTTACTTAGATCATCTTTCTTTCTTTTTCTTTTCCTTTCTTTTTCTTTCTTTCTTTTTTTTTTTTTTTACAGTGATCATCTTTAGCAAGTTAATTAACCACTTGGGGTCCACATATTCTAACCTGTAAAATGCTAGATTGAATCATCCTTACCATATCCTGAAGCTTTTGTATTCTAGGATTCTTTTTATGATATGTAGGTTGCAAATGTAGAAAAGACCTAGATATAGAAAGAGGCAAGTCATTGTTCCTAATAACATGATTGGATTTCACTACAGAGTTGATCCAACAGTTTGAGGTCTTATGAATAATTTTAAATGTCTGAAAAATATTCAATTGACCAGAAAGTGAATGACTTAAGTTTGATGTTCTATTAGTTTACAGAGAACATAAAAACATATGTGATAAGAAATAATACAATATGGATCAGTTTACTAGTCCAATTTTTTTTTTCTCTGATATTCAATCCAGGGGTATTTTATGGTGAAAGATCCACATACACTGAAGAACTCCCAAGCATCTAGATGGTCCTTCAAATCCCATAATATTGCTTAACAATCAAGTTTTTCATACTTTGAGTTACCCAAACCCTTTCTACAGTTATTTTCAGAAGAAAATTAATAGTATATGCTTTTCTTGGAAAATTAAGAACAAGACTCCTATGCCTTCTCTCTACTCCATGATCTTCTCCTAGGCAAGCCCATCAAGCCCATAGTTTTAACTCTTATTTTTATACAGATAAACACCTGAGCACCAAACCCATGTTGCATGTGGGAAGTCTCCACTTAGGAGCCTCTGTGACAATATAAATTTGACCTCATCTTTTGCCAGAACCTGTTCCTCCTGGAGTTCCTGTCTTGTTATTGGCTCTACCCACTGGTCATCCGAGTTGAAACCCGGTGGTCATCTCTACACGTTTCTACCTCACACACCATATTCAGTTGCTTTAAATACTGGTAAATAAGGGACAACTCCACTTGTGCGTACATGTGTGTGGCTAAACCATTCTCTGACATTCTTTGCAATGAGATGGAAATTTCAGCAAGTCCCATTAAAGAACCTCACATGAACTTTTATCTCCTGTCAAATGCAATACCCACAAAGAACTGGATATTGTCTACGTGGCTTTTAGCTCTCTGCTTCGGTGGTGGAAACTTCTAACTGTCCAAGTGGTCCTAAGCATAAACTTAATATGGTTTGTTCATGATTGGGGCAGATGACAGAACTCAGTAACCCAAACCTACAAATTGAAA
>NW_023244942.1:0-692 GCF_002007445.2 Ailuropoda melanoleuca
CTTAGACCTGCTTTCCTAACCTGGGAGCCAGCACAGTAAAAATCACCAGAATGAGGAGATCATTCTCTAGTTAGAAAGCAAGAGACTATTCCAAGAGACATGAGAAAATGTACCCCTGTAAACTAGATGTACTTTAAAAAAATAGCAGAAAACTAAAAAACAAAAAACAAAAAACCTTAATTCATAATCTCAACAATATTTGGGAACATATTATTATTGATAAACTGTATAGATGAAATAGGAAAAACTGCCTTAGGTTTAGAAACTAATTGCTGAATGTAAAATATTTTTTAAGTATATTATTGTAACTGAGTAAGATAATGTAGTTATTCTTAGGAGGCGAATGTTAATATTTCCTGGGTTGAAGTGTCAGATCTAAATGGCTAAGCAAAATGTAAAAGGATGAATGTGAAAAGAGATCAAGAAAGTGACATAAACAGCAATCTGGCCAAAATATAATCAAATATAAGTTTATCCTTTCACCTAGTCCTTATGTTTAAAAATATTCCAATTAAAAGAGAAAAAAAGGAAAATNGTTAAAAGAGAAAAAAAGGAAAATTACATCCATAAAGGCGGCTGAAGTTAAGGATGCATTCATAATAAGTAAATTAACCAGTGCATTGTGCATTTTCACAGAATAAATATCATATACAGTATATTTTTATTCTAAAGTTAGCATTGTGATCCTAAAT
>NW_023244943.1:0-1788 GCF_002007445.2 Ailuropoda melanoleuca
TTACTTAGCTGTCTAAAACTTCACACACAAGTGACAGTGTTATCTATCCTTTTTCTTATGGGTAAAAAACAGTCACTAGTTTCATTACCTCTTTAACTATGCCAAGTATTCTAAGCATATGTTACTGTGAGTATCGATAACCAAAAGTTCCCATTTTTCAGACCTGTGGTCTTCAGTAATAACTTCTGAGGAGTTGTTGAATATACAAAGGTAAAATATATTGCCCACTGAAACAACACAGTAGTAGTAGTCTATATAACTTTCATGAGGGCAAAGATTTTTGTCTTGTGTTTCAAAGCTGTACCTGGCACATTACTAGGGACCAATAAATGCTTGTTAAGTGAGTAAAGAGACGGTTCTAGCCTTGGATGTTAGCAACTAAATATGTAACCTCTTGCTTAATACTTGGTCTCTTCATTTTTGATTTTTTTTCTTAACATCAATCAGTTGTTATTTGAATTGATAGATATTTTGAAGTGATATGCAAAATTCCAAAGGCAGAAAGGAATGTATTTAAAAGATTGAATTTTAATCAAAGACAAATAATAATTGAATACTTTGTAGTGATTTTTGTACATAGTTTTTTTTTTTCAATTTTGATAAAGTATTTTATTAAGACTTACTAGTGTAACAAGATTATTTCTGGTTATAATTTACCAAAACGTGCATTTGAGCTATTTTCTGCCATGAAGAAAATGTGATAGCTCAAGGAACTTTGGAAGGAGTAAAAATTAGTCAAACACACTTAGAACATAGACAGTAAGACCTAAACTACAGTGAAGTTTGGTGTTTTGGTCATTATTCAAACACCTTTTTCATTTTTTAACACTTTATAATTTGGAACTCCCTATTCAATTTTATTTAAATGGTGAACTCATTTAGCAACTTATGTTCCATGTACATGTTAAATTCTTGTGAATATTTATTCATTGATGTTCTGTTACACAAATGGCCTGTAATTAGAGCATTGTTTTGAGTTTTGTTATTATTAGTATCAATGGAAGTGTAATATGAAGGGAAAATAAAAGATGTGGATGTCTGAAGAATATTGCAAGTGTAATATTTTTTCCCCTTTGGGGTGCTGGTTGAGCTCTAAGCCAGGTCAGGAGTGACAGAAAGCCATTATCATTGTTTGGTGCCTCATGTGAAAGGAGTTGGTAGTCTTAGTCCAGTTCCTAGTAGACAGTTACTCCTTAAACAGTAGTCACTGTAGTGTTTGCCAATTCCAGCAGAAGCCTGGGACTGAATGGACACAAAGGTTTAACTACCCCCTCTCTGCTGATCATCCTCCAAGGGGTCAAGATTGACACACCCTGGCACAAGGCCATACTGAGAAACTTAGAGCTGACTTTGCCAAAGTTGTAGCTATTCTCTGGCAACAAGGGATTTTTTAAAGAGGACTTTAATTAAGCAGGGCACCAGGAATGGCAATTCTCCACTCTTCCCAGGCACAGCAACTCACTAGAAACAAAAATAAGCTTAAATAGTGAATTGAGAATGTAGAACTGCTCTTAGGTTGTCCTATCTTCTCTATAAAGATAGTGGCAGCCATAATTAAGTTGCTTCTGGAAGCAATGACTTGTGACCCAAGAATGGCCCCTTTCAGACAAAAGTATCAATTTAATATCAAGAAAAGTAATCAGCCCTACCTTGCTGTCTCTCCTGAGCTCCTGAGTGATTATTCATTTTCTTCTGGGGGATCACAGGGTCACCAATTGGTTTTAAAAATATGTCCTGCAGTATTTTACATATACATTAAAACTGTTGCCCATTGTTTTTTTTTTTTTT
>NW_023244944.1:0-1789 GCF_002007445.2 Ailuropoda melanoleuca
TTTTTTTTTTTTTGGCTTATAAACTACAGCTTTTTGTTTTGTTATGTTAGTGGTTGCTCTAAGGTTTATAAACTTTTAACTCATGCTGTACCTCCAAGGGATATTTTACCACTACTTACATTGTATGAGAACCTTGCAATCATATGCTCTCATTTTTCCCATCCTAGCCTTTGTACTTTTGTTGTCATATATTTTATTTACACACATATTATAAACCCCACAAACTATCGTGTTTTATGGTTGTTATTGTTGTTTAAATAATTATCTTTTCAGTGAGATTTAAATAAGAAAAAATCTTATGTATTTACCCTTTTAGTTACCATTTCCAGTTTTCTTCATAAAGGTACAGATCTGCATATCTGAATTAGGATTGCATATTTTCATACTGACCATCTGTTAGCAAATCCCATTTCCATCTTTCATCCTTTCTATTGTTTGTTACTTTGCAAGCATTGAACATCTTGAGGCTCCTTCCATCTGTGGTGTGTCATGTCCTTCTCTGATTTCTGTAAGAACACCATTTTATTCAAGTATGCTTTGGAATGTTTTAGAAAGCTAGCCCTCCATATGAAAAAGAATGTGCCAGGAGCCTGCTGCTGATAAAATGAATAAATGGAGTTTAACAATTTGGTGCAAATGAATTGACATCTGAACAGAAGTTCAAAGGGATCATGGATGCCAAAGAAATTTCTCTTTCCTAAAGAGAGACCATTTCCATGATTTCTGCAGGTCAGAGAAAAATCATAAGCCTGGAGAAAATTGTAGAGAGGTATTTGGAGCCTAGTTCCTGACCAGATGCTAAGACGAACACAGGACACTACCCCCCTCGGTGATTTGCTAATAGTAGACACTCAGTAAATATCCACATGTTTCTTTAATGGAGGAATAAAAAATTACTATTGGCCCTCACACATTTGAGTTAATGTGCTCCTCCTCCTAGAAGTTTCAGTGTTTTAAATCTTGTTGGTCGTTAGGGGATTGTACACTTTGTGCCCAAGAGGGGGATGTCATTCCTTCTGGCCCTCCAGCCCCTTTGAGCTGAGTTCAGGAGATCCTCCACTGTGTGGCTCAGAGCTTCCTGACTAGAAGAGCTAGGGGTGCTCCCTTTCCCAGCTTCCCTTCAAACAAGGGACCAGCCTGACCCCCGCTCTGCCAGTAAGACGCCCCATGCCGGACTGTGAAACCGAAGTTCATGATGTGAAGAAACAGGCCCCCATGCAATCCACTCAGCAAGGGTAGCAACAGCAGGAGACTTGGTGGCAGAGCGCAGGCCTCAGTGCCAGTGTTCCCAGCAGGGTCCCCATAGTTCCCGTGCCTGCTCCCCAGTGTGATTCCACCTGACCATGAAGCCGCCTTGCCTAGTTTTCTGGTTCACCTGGAAATTCGGGGAGCTATTTAATGTTTTCTAAGTTTTGCTCATCTCTGTGTGATCCATGGACCAGCAGCACAGGCATCACCTGGGAACTTATTAAAAATGCAGACTCTTGGGCCCTACCCCTGACCTACCGAGACAGAATGTGTATTTTAACAAGATCCCCAGTGGCCTGAATTTGGATTAAAGTTATGAAGCACTAACTCAACTATCCATAGAAATTTTCCATCATTTGTGATAAAGAATCTGCTGGTGAGGGGTGCCTGGGTGGCTCAGTTGGTTAAGAATCTATCTTCCACTCAGGTCGTGATCTTGGGGTCCTAGGATCAAGCCCCACATCAGACTCCCTGCTCAGCGGGGAGTCTGCTTCTCCTCTCCCTCTGCCCCTCCCCCCATTCATGTGTGCACTCTCTCTCT
>NW_023244945.1:0-1789 GCF_002007445.2 Ailuropoda melanoleuca
GGGGGGGGGCCTGGCAGGGTGGGTGGTGGACGGTGGGCACACTCACCCAGGAGCAGATTCATGAGCACCTCCTGGCCGGCCAGCGTGCTGCTCTTCACCAGGCAGAGGATGGTACCCCCGATCCAGGGGATGCCGTGGCCCGTGATGCCAATGAGCTTGACCATGGAGCGGGCGCTGGCCCAGGACGCGGCGCGGCCGGCACACACCCCCAGCCGCTTGGACATGCAGATGTCAATGGCCAGCAGGGAGTTGAAGGCGATGCCCTTGAAGGAGGGGTTCAGCTGCATGCAGTCCTCCTCGGGCAGCTGCTGTGACTGGCGCCGCTCACGGGCCCCATCCCCAGGGGGTGGGGGCTGCGCCGAGGGGCCTGGGGCCTTCCTGCCTGAGCTGCGGGGCTCCGGGGCCCCCTTGGGGGGCTGGTTCAGGGACAGGAACTCAGCCCGGTTGAGGACATTGTTGCGGTCCCGGGCCCGGGCGCGGCTCTGGGAGGCTGGCATGGTGATGTTCACGCGTCGAGGGCCGGTGCCAGCCCGGCTACGAGGCCTTCTCCCCGAAGACAGGAGCTGCCCCGGGAGCTACCACCACTCCCTGCCTCCCTGCCTCCCTGTCTTCTCCACAGCAGCTGTTAAATATAGAGTGGAGGATTGCACATGGCTGTTTACCTCCGGCTGCCACTGGGCTCCGAGGGGACGTCAGTGCCAGCTGGGCAGCCAATTGAGCCCACCGATGCGGGCCAGCGCCAATGGAGCCACTGGGGAGGCAGACGAGTCCACAGCTGCGGCCTGGCTGCCTCCGGCCTGGGCTATTTAAATCTTCCAATGGCTCGCTCCCCCGGTTTGGGGGACTCTGGGAAATGTAGTCCTCCTGCTTCTCTGGCCTCAGCTGGGCCCCGGGCCAGAGGCCCAGATGTGGGCCCTGGAGCAACCCCTGTTTTTACCAGGTTCCCTCTGAGCAGTGCAGACCCCTGTGATCCAGGCCTGCCCGCCCCCCTGGCCTGGGCACTTGGACCTGGTCCCATGGAAGGGACAGCGGAGCCAGGTCAAAGGCTTGTCCGGGCACCAGATGGAGTGACAGACGTCACTGACAGCATCATCTTGGGTCTGCTGGGGCCAGGCCCAGCCCCTCCCCTCTGTGACAGCATTTCATTAACCTGGCAGGCTGGGGTTTTACTTTTATTTTTTCATCAGTCTTGAATTTGGCTTCCATGCATCAGAGTCCAATCAAATGGCAATCTGTAAGATTTGATTTCCATTAGAAGGAAGGCTAATTGATCGGCTGGTAATGGATCTGCCCCTTGGAGGCTGCCTACGGCACTTGGAGTTCTGCGAAGGACGGGGCACTCCAGCAGCCTCAGGCAGCCCCATGGCTATCAGACCCCTGGCACCGCACGAGAGGCCTGGCACGTGCCGTGAATGAATGGTCCATTGCTGTCCCTGGGAAGCTCAGTTCAGGGGGGATTAAACAAACTACATGTAAATGACTGCAGGTGTAGAGATGTGGGTACGATCACAGAACCATGGCCCTGGGTTTGGCTTCGGAACCATGGGGGGCTTCCCCAGGAAGGAAGAACAGGTGGGAGACCCTAGGCAGGGGAGAGCCTACCCCGCAGGGGGCCTGGGAGGACCGTGTGGCTGGTGTATAGCGCAAAAGGACAAGAGAGGCTGAGAGCCCAAAGACGGCAGACCAAAGGGCCCAGTCAAGGATTTAGGGTTTGAGTCAGGCCTCTCTGTCCCCTCCCACCGGGTGACTGGAGGAACCCGAAGTCTCCACAGCCCTTATAGGGCTGACT
>NW_023244946.1:0-3875 GCF_002007445.2 Ailuropoda melanoleuca
CATAGAGTTGAAAGTTGGCCTCCTCTGAAAGCTGGGGCCTTGACCTCACCTCCAGGCTCTGCTCCTGTGGATCTGGGAGATATGTGAGTTAGGTCAGTGTTCTGGTTTCCTGCCGAAACCGGCATGTGAGCCATCGCCATCAGCATCTCTCCATTAACTAGGGCAGTGCAGTGACAACTGGTCTTGGAATGCTTTGTGGCAATGCCAGCTTTAACTTGACCTGCCATCATCCAAGTGTGGGCTGGTGGTGTGCACCACCACACCTCAGGCGGGTCATCCTAAGCAGGTCCCATCCACTTTCTGGCCAAATGGTTTTTCCTTCTCTTGGATTAGATTCGTTCATGGGCAAGATCGTGCAGCCCTCCATTCTGCAATAAATCTTACTAAAAGACTTCAAAATTCTGGTTCATTGATGGTCTTCCCCTTTCCCCAACTCCCCCAGTGTTCAGGGGTGAAACAGACTTTTTCTTTTCTCTTGTTCATTTCCATGGGAGTTGGGCAGGGATGTTCATTGACTTGGCTTCAATCACTGTTTAAACAGGAAGTCCCAACATGGCACCTCAATTGCAGTCATTCTGGGTTTATGTGCAACAACGATGCTGCCCTTTTGGACTGCAGGGGAAAGTCTCCTTAAGAAAGTACTGTGATCTGGCAACCAAGGCTCGAGCAGCTTGAACGCTCCTGTGTCGATTGTGGGGCGGCAGGTCGGCTTTCTGGAAAGGTCTGCAGAGTTAATGTAGTTAGTGGTAGTTGGAAGGCATAGGTGGGGGAAAGCTGTGAAAATACTTTGTTTCTTTTTAAAGGCAAGATGAGATTCCTGAAGGAGGGGATGCTCAGTTGTTACTATCTTGAGTGTGTATTGTTGAATCATGTTCCTGGATTTGTGACAAACCTGTTTCAGTAGGGCTGTGAAAGTCAGACATGATCATTTTAAGAAATGAAGTTTAAGCTTCTCTAAGCAGGCTTTTGTCGAAGGGTGGTCTGTGGGTCTGGGGCCATGGAATTCTGGGCAGGAGGGGCTTCTTCAGAACGCAGTGGGATCTTGCTCCAGACCTGCTGAATTAGCGTAGAGGTGAGACCCGGAAACTGGCATTTTACATCGGCATACTCCCCCCCACCCCCCTGCCAGGGATTCTGTACAGCCCTAGTCGGGGAGCCACTGGTCTCCATCCTTGGCCCTTGTTGGGGGTTGCTATTCTCTGCAAACTTTGGTTTTTCTTTGGCTTTGCTTAAGCAGCTGTCTGATGTAAACGTTGGTGGAATTTCTCCCCGCGTTATCATTCATTCCTGCCCGTTTTTTTTTAAACTCCAGGATGAGAATTATTGAATTTCCTGAGTTGCTTTGCATTTCTGGATTCCTAACTCTGAACTTTTGATTTTTTTTCCCCCACAGAGCTGAGAAAACAGAAGTCCTCAGTGAAGATCTGTTACAGGTAATAAAATAAAAATCTTTTTTAAGTGCTTTGTTTAAAGAGGAAAACCAAACCAAACCTCATAGGTGAGAACTGAAGCGGATGTTGGTATGTACGTATGTATGTATTCTTTGAAACAGAATGAAATTGATCAGCGTGGTTCTGAGCAGGAAGGAAAAGCAGTTGGGTTGCATGGTGATAAAAAGGGGATCTGAAACTTTGTTGTCATGTTAGGAAGTTCAAATGGGGCTAGTCCTGCTTTCAAGCGCCAGGTATTGGGGTGGGGTGGGTGGGGGAGGGGTCTGGCTGGCCCGGCCAGTCCACTGGCACTGTGGCCTGGTCATGGGTCCTGGGCAGGCTGAGGGACTGTTGTTCGCTGCTGGGATGGCATCCTTGATGGGATAGGCCCTGCCAGCTGCAGCAGAGGGCCCCATTGGCTCCAATCTAGAGTTTTGACTTCTCCTTCCCTCTCACGCTATTTTTCTGCAGTTCTGGGCTGAGCTGGGTCCCAAGGGATTTAGAGTCTCGGTGACAGTGACCAGATCTGGCAGAACCACTCTGAGGCCCTGAGATGGCCTGTCATCCACCTGGACTCCTTTTCCTCTCTGTAGGGAGGGCTGTTTCCTGTGGGGAGCTCTGGCAGGGCCACTGCGCTTCATCTCAACAGGCTTCCCGAACTTTGGGGCTGGGAGTTTTTCCCAGAAGGCTTGGGACCCTTTATACACATCCCTTCACTCAGCCTCAGCCCCCTCCATCCACGCCCACCCCAGAGCTCACCAGGAAGGACAGAGCCCCTCCTGCACTGAGGTTTCTCTGAAGCCTCCTGGCTCGTGTCATTTCCATAACCCCCAGCAGGTGTGTGCACCTGACCCCAGAAGACCAAAGATCTGCTCCCAGGTGATTCTCCATCTCTCCCTAGGGAGAGAAGGAGCTGGCATAGTTGAGAAGAATATTGCTTATACCACCCCGTGTCAGAACATCCTTCTCAATTATGACAGGCAGCCGCAGGTACAAGATTTTAAGAGCCCCCCCCTTTTTTAAAGGACCAGAAGTTTTTATTAAAGTTTAGAAAGGGTTTTNGGTTTAGAAAGGTTTCCCCCCCCAGATTTATTAGACAATCATACTCTTAATAATATTTCCTCATTGGCTTTTCCCATGTATTTCAACTTCGTTTTCAGACTTCCAGCAATGTTATTCAGTCTTAGTTAACCTTTAACTAGACTGGGTTTTCATGTCCGTGTTCTGTCTCCCACATCCCACACCAGTGACATACACGATCTCATTGAATCCTTGAAGCCCCAAGATGCAGCCAGAGGGCCTTGCTGGCAGTTTGAGCACGGCAGAGTTCCTGCGGAAGGCAGAGGCAGCAACTGACTGCGTTTGTCCCTTTGCCCAAACATGCACTGGGGCCCCAAGAGTTCGCCAGTTTCTAGAAACGCCTCATTCCATGACACGGATAGGTATTCCACATCTGCCGTCATTGCTACAGATGTTTCCCCCCTTCTCTGACTATAAAGAAGGAGTGGATTCTGGAGCCTCCCTACCCTGTTCTGCCCTTGACTCGCTCTTTGGCCTCAGGAATTTACTGAACCTCCCTGTGCCTCAGTTTCCCCTTCTCTAAAATGAGGATAATGGCTGTGTCCACCCCATAGGGTTAGTAGCAGGAGTTAATGGGTTAAACAGGAGAGCAGGAGGGATGGAGAGATTTGCTTGTTTGTTTGTTTGTTTGTTTGTTTNGGAGAGATTTGTTTGTTTGTTTGTTTCCGGTGTGAAACTTCCCTTAACTCACTCTGTGTCCTCCTGCCTCTTAGATCAGTTCAAGAGGCTCTATTTTGCCTCTCGTTTTTTGCTTGGAGTTCATTTTGCTCCTGTGGAGATTCCCTGGGAGGCCGTGAATCCTGGGAGGGCGAGAACCACAACTTATTTACCGTTGTTTTCTAATACCTTGCACGGGGACTTGATACATACTTGTTCTTTCAACAAATAGGACACGAACGCCTTCTATTCGCGAACCAGACAGTGTTCCGGGCACTGGGGAGAAATCAGTGAGCAAAACAGACCAAGGCCCCCATCCCTGTGGACTTGACAGTTTTCTAGTGGAAATCAGAATCAAAGTGAAATGGAGTTTGGGGGGTGGGGGTTGTTTTTGTTTGGTTTTGGTTTTGCCTGTTTTTGTGGCAAATAAAGAGTGTATATTAGTTTTTCTATGTTTTAAAATCTGGTCATTGTAGGATTAGGGGGAGTTGATGCAGCATCTGGTCCTTATATGCCTGCCAGATCAGGGTCCTGGTGGTCGGGCCTTGTGCTGGGGCAGTGAGGACCTTTGAGAAAGAAGCACAGAACCATATCGTCGGGTAAAACATTGTGGGGTAAAAATGCATTCTGCTCTGAATTTGTTGATTTTTCTTCAAAATAGAAAGCATCCCTAAGGACCTGTGCTTGGTCTTAATGAGGCATCAGAAT
>NW_023244946.1:5710-6661 GCF_002007445.2 Ailuropoda melanoleuca
GACGCACGCTGGCCGCCTCCGCCTCGAGCAGCAGCGGCCCCGGCAGCCCGGCCCACGGCGGCGGCGGTGGCGGCAGGTTCGAGTTCCAGTCCCTGCTCAGCAGCCGCGCGCCCGGCGCCGACCCCACCTGCGCCCGGCTCCGCGCGTCCGAGAGCCCGGTGCACCGCCGCGGTTCCTTCCCTCTGGCCGGGGCGGGCCCCTCGCAGGCGCCCCCGGGCCCCCTGCCCGAAGAAGACCGCTTGGACCTGAACCCGTCCTTCCTGGGCATCGCCTTGCGCTCCCTGCTGGCCATCGACCTGTGGCTGTCCAAGAAGCTGGGGGTGTGCGCCGGGGAGAACTCGTCCTGGGGTAGCATGCGGCCCCTTATGAAGCTGCTGGAGATCTCGGGACACGGCATCCCCTGGCTCCTGGGCACCCTCTACTGCCTGTACAGGAGCGATAGCTGGGCCGGGCGCGAGGTGCTCATGAACCTGCTCTTCGCCCTGCTGTTGGACCTGCTGCTGGTGGCCCTGATCAAGGGGCTGGTGCGCAGGCGCCGCCCGGCTCACAACCAGATGGACATGTTTGTCACCCTCTCAGTGGACAAGTACTCCTTCCCCTCGGGCCATGCCACCAGGGCCGCCCTGGTGTCCCGGTTCATCCTGAACCACTTGGTGCTGGCCATTCCGCTGAGGGTGCTTGTGGTCCTATGGGCCTTCATCGTGGGCTTCTCCAGGGTCATGCTGGGGCGGCACAATGTCACTGACGTGGCTTTTGGCTTTTTTCTGGGCTACACGCAGTACAGCATCGTGGACTATTGCTGGCTTTCACCGCACAATGCCCGGGTCCTCTTCGTACTGTGGAACCAACAATGACACCACTTCATTCATTGTGGCACCAGGAGAGCTGAAGGATTCCACAAGCGATGAAGCCAGTCAGTATAAACCAGTGGCAATCCTGCTTGTCCCTCCA
>NW_023244947.1:0-2799 GCF_002007445.2 Ailuropoda melanoleuca
CCCCCAACCCCCACCCTCCAGCCTTGGCCTCTTAGAATGGAAAGGCCAAGGCTCAGGAGCACGGGCTGTTGTGTTCAAGGCTACACCCCCGTACCTTGAACGACGCCTGGGAGATAGTAGGTGCTCAATGAGCATTTGTGGAATGATAATTGAATTTGAGGAATTTCTAAAACTGAAAAGAAGATGTGGGAAGGTAGATTTTTTGATCAAGGGAATCTTCTGAAGTACCAGGGCTGGAGGGAGGGGGATAGAAGGCATGGAGAAAGAAAACATTCGAGGGATGAGGAGTCGGCTCCTTTGTCACTTCATGTTTATGATAAATGAGTGAGTTACATGTCATTGTCAACATCTCATAAATGAAGAAATGGGGCATAGAAAGGTCATATGCTTACCCAAGGTCATGCAGAAAGAAAGTGGCAGACAAGCCTCCGGGATGCCTGACTCTCTAGGTGAATTCTTTCCACTCTGCCGCGGTGGGTCCCCTGACTTCTATCTGGGACAAAGCCTAGGAAGTTTCCATCCTAAGCAGATTCAGTTACCACGCTCAAGACCCGGATTCTAATCCCAGCTCTGCCACTCACTGGCTGTGTTACTTCAGGCAAAGCTCTGGATCCCTGGGGGAACCCGTTTCCTACGAAGAACATGAAAAGGTGGGACCTAACATCCTCATTCTACTTACTCCTCCCAACAGCGGGTGTTAATAATTCCAGAAGAAGAAATTAAAACCCAGGAAGACCACGTGACATGCGGTATGGGTTAAGCAACACGTTATGTTGATGGTCCGGAGCAAAACCACCCAGCCAGGAGGTGTCTTAACATATCATCATCGTCACCCCCTCCCTAAACCACACAGATTTTATAGCTCAAAAGAGATATTAAGAGATCATGACCTGAGCCTGTCTTCGGCTCAGGTCATGATCTCAGGGTCCTGGGATCGAGCCCTGCATTGGGCTCCCTGCTCAGCGGGGAACCTGCTTCTCCCCTCCCTCTGCCTGCAGCTCCCCCTACTTGCGCTCCCTCTCCGTCTCTCTCTCTGTCAGATAAATACATAAAATCTTTTTAAAAAAATATCCAAATAAGCCAACAAAGTGGAACAAGTTTAGTAACCCTGTATCTTCGGAGAAAGGCTATTTAGCAATGAAATCCTTCTCTCCTTTCCCTTGCGGCAAGAGCAGAGTCAAATAGTATCTTCCTTCTTCAACCTGTGAAATTGGTTTCAATTTTTTTTTTCCTTTTGGCTAAATGGTATTCTATCTCATGGGGCCACATAGTTTTCTATAAGTAAAAAAGCCAAACTTGTGAAAATTAGGCTCTGATCCCTCTCTGTAACACTAGCACTCATGAAAAATCCAACATTTATGGAATTTCTTCGTTTATGATATAGGAATCTCCACTCCACCCCTGCACCACCAGACCAGTCTCCCCTCTCTCTTGGGTTCAGGACTAGACTGTAAGCCTGAGGGCTGTGAGGCCTGGGCTCTTCCACGGTGGCCCCTGTGGGTTGCTCTTGAGAGCTGAGTAGGTGAGTGCCAGCCTGGCTGAGTTGTAGGTGCCCAAGAAAGCCAGGGCGGCGTCATGGAAAATCTGGTTTGTGAAGAGCATGGTAGGAAGGACACACAGCCTTACAGGGGTGGAGGGGGTTGATTCATCTGTTTTGCAGGATTTAAACTATCTTGGATAGCAGCGACAGAGGCAAATGTTAGCAGAAGGAAGAGACTCCGTTTGTACATGTGGGCTCACATTTTTCCCTGAGAGAAATGTCCTCCTGACCTTCTCCGGCCTCAAAAGCACAGAGGAAGAATTTCGCTGGCACGATTAGTGTTTTTAAATGTATTATTTTTCCCCATAGGTTTCTGTCATGCTTTTAAAAATTGGATTCAATAGCCATGTCATGTTTACAAGTTTTTTGTGCATGATATCTTCATGTTCTTTTTCCTGGCATTTATCTATATCTTATTTTCCAAGCTAGTTCTTTTGCGGAGTATTTATTGACCACCTAGTATGTGCTATGTACAGTGTATAGTATTATGATTGAGAATGCCAAGGGTTTGGTTTTTTTTGCCTGTAATTTTTTAAATTTTAATTCCAGTGTAGTTAACATAAAGTTATATTAGTTTCAAGTGTACAATACGATGATTCAACAATTCCATATATTACTCAGTGCTCATCAAGATAAGTGTGCTCTTAATCCCCTTCACCTATTTCTCCCATCCGCCAACCCACGTCCCCTCTAGTAACTATCTGTTTGTTCTCTGTAGTTAAGAGTCTTGTTTCTTGGTTTGTCTCCTTTTTTTTTCAACTTTGTTTGTTTTGTTTCTTAAATTCCACATATGAATGAAATCATATGGTAGTTGTCTTCCTCTGACTTACTTCGCATAACATTAGACTCTCCATGTTGTTGCAAATGGCAAGATTTCATTCTTTTTATGGCTAAATAATATTCCATCGTATGTATACAGCACACCATCTTTATCCATTCATCTATGGACAGACACTGGGGCTGCGTCCATATCCTGGCTATTATAAAAAATGTTGCAATAAACATGGGGGGGCATGTATACCTTTTAATTAACATTTTCCTATTCTTTGGGTAAACACCCAGTAGTGAGGTCATTGGATCATATGGTAGTTATGGTAGTTCTATCTTTAATTTTTTGAAAAACCTCCATACTGTCTTTCACAGCGGCTGCCCCAGTTTGCTTTCCCACCCCCAGAACACAAGGGTTCTCTTTTCTCCACATCCTCACCAACACTTGTTGTTTCTTGTGTTGTTGATTTTAGCCATTCTGACAGGTGTGA
>NW_023244948.1:0-9840 GCF_002007445.2 Ailuropoda melanoleuca
TACCTTGAACAAGTTAACCCGTCAGACCAGCTGCAGTACTGGTCCAAGGTGGTAGCTCGTTGTGGCTTTGAACTGGGTTTTCTGATGATTAGTGACGTGGAGCAACTTCACGTATGCTTGTTGGCCATTGAATGCCTTCTTCGGCAAAACAGGTCAGTTTTCAATGGGAACTGGAGAGTTTTAGGACCACGTCGATCTTTAGATCTAACCTCTTCAGTTGGTGTACGAAGCTGAGGCACGGTAAGGATTTGGGCTGCCGAACAGACTAAGACACTCGCTGTGTCTTCAGCGAGAGCTCTTTCTCCTCCAGGACAGAACTACCGTTCCAGTTGTGATTCTCGTGCTCCTGAAAATAAGCATCTGATTTGCTGATGGCAGGTTCCATGGGGCTGCAGTTGGCTAATAACCTCCTCCCTCTGCATCCAAAGCTGAGTTATCATTCCCCAGCGAACACGGTCAGCGACGCCTGCCAGGGGCCAGCCCCACAATTAGCATGGTTTCATTTCTTTGTCATTGACCTGGAAGAAAGATTGAAGGATACTCCCATCTAGCTTGATGAATGCTGCCGAGCGAGGCAGGGGAGCTAATGTCTTGGGAGAGAGATGCAGAGTTCAGTCACTTGGATGAGTTAGACAAATGGTTCAAAGGGAAGAAGAAAAAGCTCACGAGGAATTATGTTAAAACACAGCACCACGTTCGCACAAAGGAAAAGGATTCAACAGGTATAGCTTAGCAGCAAGAAATGCAACTGTGAATAATTGGCTGTTTTCAAAAGCCAGAGAATCCTGTTTCTATTGCCATCTGTTTTCATCTCATCATTCCTACAGTATTAGACCTAACTTAGAGCTTTGCATTAAAAAAACAAAACAAAACGGAGCTAACAAGCATCAGGAAAGAGGGAAACAATGAAAGGAGATGGAAACTGAACTCTACCTAGGGAAGAAAGAGAATAGAAGGACAAAAGGTGAGCTATTGTGATCATCCCGCAATTTTTTAAGAAAAATGTCTGATGTGAATATATCAGTAAATGAACATAGTATCTGGAAGTGCTGTTTTACAGTGTTCAGAGAATAAGGGAAGACTTGTTCTTCACTCTTGAAAGGAACTGATGAGGCCAGCAGCCAGGCGGGCTCAACTGATCTTTAAGCTGAGTCCAATGTGAAGTATTTTCAAAACCTAATCGCAGACCATGAGATGTTGGAGAACCTCCTTTCCTGAAAGGTGTTAGAAATTAAATCAGAAGGGGGATGAAGCATGAGAGACTATGGACTCTGAGAAACAAACTGAGGGCTTCAGAGGGGAGGGGGATGGGGGAATGGGATAGACAGGTGATGGGTAGTAAGGAGGGCACGTATTGCATGGTGCACTGGGTGTTATAAGCGACTAATGAATCATCGAACTTTGCATCGGAATCCAGGGATGTGCTGTATGGTGACTAACATAATCTAATAAAAAAAGATTAAAAATTTTTTTTCAAGTATAAAAAAAAAGAAAAAGAAATAAAGACACTTGTTTCACTCCCAGTGTAAATTCATATTGGGAAAGCAATTTGGAAATATGTGTCAAAAGGCTTAAAAATATTCATATTCTTGACCCAAAAATTCCATTTGTAGGACCTTATGCAAAACCTCAGTTGTGATTACCACTCCTTAATTTAACAGCTCTGTGACATTGGATCTCTCTAAGCCTAATGGATTGTCCTGATCCATTAAATGGGCAAATAGTAACAAATCACAAATTGTATTCAGAAGTTATCAAAATAACATAGGTCCTATGTTTAGCACAATAACAAAATACAGTAAGTGCTTAATAAATAATAATTGTTTACAAGTCTGTTCTTGTAGGAGTCCATTTAACTATGTAAAATGAGAAAATAACATTAGATAATAGGTAATTACTTAAAGATATATACATATCTGTATACATAACTGTTCAACGGCTAAAATAAAAGATTCATGATATATTGGCCTTTGCTTTCTGGTACAATCCCAACATGTCTTGGGATACATAAATTTGTAAATCAATCTGAAAGCCATACAACAAAATTCATGGCTTGTTTATGGGTGGTACAGTGACAAGTGAACTTTTTTACCTTTATGTTTTTCTATATTTTCTCAGTTATCGACAATTAATACATATACTTTTTTAAAGATTTATTTATTTATTTTAGCGTGAGAGTGTGTGTGCACAAGCAGGGGAGGGCAGAGGGAAAAAGGAGGGAGGGAAGCAGACTTCTCACTGAGCTCAGAGCCCCATGCGGGGCTCATAGGACTCGATCCCAGGACCCCGAGATCATGACCTTAGACGAAACCAAGAGTCGGACGCTTAACCAACTGAGACACCCAGGCGCCCCCACATAGTACTTTTCTAATCAAAATGTGCAAATGAAATATTCTACTTAAAATTTTGGTTTAAAGAATCAGCTGGCTTTGTGGTATTATTAAACTAGTGTAATTCTGTTTAAAAATTCCCTAAACGGTATTCGGAATAATCTCTAGGAAGAGGTTCAAGTTACCTTAGAAATACTTTCTGGAAGAGTGTGCAAGTTTATAAAGCTTGCAAATGAGCTCTATCAAATGCTAGAAACTGATGACAATGGTTTACACATGTGTCCCCTGCAGCACTTCCCAGAAACTTAACCTTTGGAGGGGGAAGGAGGTTACAGATGCCTGTAAATTCCTCATGAAAGCTCTGGACTGTCTTTCCAGGAACATGCACATTTCCTATATGCACCTGGAACGTGGGGTCCTGCTTCAGAGGACGCAAGGGACGCTCTGCTCTTCAGCGACCTACCCGTAGCGTTTAGGGAAACGTCAATGTGAGACGCTCCCCTTAATCTAAGAATGAAGTGAAAAACCACTTCTCTGCTATTTCAGAGAATAAGACAGGAGGTCGGCATTAAGAAGTAGCTAATGACCAGCTGGCTCTTCTGTTTTATTTGCCCCAAGAGAACTAAGGAGAGACAGAGATAGAGAAGAATGGGCTGGACCTTGTAGGTGACCCGTTACGTTAAAGATGCTAATTAAGATTAGTTTGAATAATCTAAGCATAAAAAGTAAACCTCCTATAGTTGAGTTGAGGGGCAGAAGTCACTGTTCCTTGTCAGTCCCAGTAGATCTACAAACTATAAAGATAGACATGGCGTCCAGGATACAGACAATAGATCTACAGACTAAGACCATTGGAAAATTTGCTCTGAGATCAAATGTTAGACCAGTTTTAGATTCGGGTTGTTCTAGATAATTATTGTTTTTTAGTGAGAGCCTTATAGAAAGAAGCTGATAGAGGTAGGAGTTTATCTTTTTTAAAGACTTACTCCGTTTAGATTATCTACTGCATTCTTTAATGCTTGGGTTTTTTAAATATAGTTTTCATTTTATAAATTGGTTTGGGAAATTCACAGGCATTCCCGCGTCTCAGAATAGGCAAGCATCTTGTAGCTCAGAATGCAAGAAGGGGGCCCAGAGGGCTGCTGCCCACCCCAGTGGCAAAGTCCCAGCACTGTAGAAGGAGAGCACCTGCTCTAGGGACACAGGTGACAGACATCCGGAAACCACATGTTCAGAGCTAAGAGACGGCCAGTGGCCCACACTGATTTGGCCTCTCATCGTTGTGAGGCTTTCCCGTGAAGCTTATGCCCTTGCAACCGTGCTGGTGTGCCCGCTCTTTGCTCCGTGAGGGGATAGCTGGGCGCTGTATTTGTGCTTCCAGCGTGGGGGGAAGCTGGGAGCAGCCAACTGGGGAGCCCTCTGAATAGTTCTGTGGAAGAGAGAGGAGAAACACTTCTGGAAAACACGCAAAAATTGGCACGCACTGCTTAGCTGCCAAAGAGACAATGAAACACAGAGGAAGGCGGAGAGTCGGTGACCTGCTGTGCCAGCTCTGAATCTTCCCTCACCAGGCACCTGCCCTGCCGGCATCGTGACCTGAAGTCATGACCTCTCTGCACAGTTGCTCACCCACGGGGATGCATGACTGGCCCCCCACGGCTGGAGGGAGTTGACTGAAGGTCACTGGAGGGTCGGTTCTGAGCCTGACCACTAGAGTGGTATGACCAAGGTCACAGTCAGGACCATGACACCCCCATGAACCAGAGGCCTCAGGGAAGTTCAGTGGGAGCACAGAAGCTGGGGGCACAGGTGGGCTAAGCCATGGACATACAGGGTGTCCAGCAGCTCTGCTCAGGATCGCCACTCATAGAGCATAGGGCTGCACGCAGGCTGGCGAGGACCACGCATCATCACACAATAATTCTCTTTACATGTTTATAATAGGAGCTGTAATAATCCCTGGAGAGTGTGCTTGGCAGATTGCACGGGTGTCTATAAATCAATGCAGGACTCAAGGTGAAAATGGCTGGGCAGACAGCCTAGCCTGCCAGACAAAGAGGAGTAAATCATCAAACGAGGCTGATCTGGAATTGGAATTAAATGTGCAGAGTCCCCAGGACTCTGAAAGAAGCAGGGCTCCTCATGACAAAGGCCGAGAGATGGGCATGGATGCCTGGAGGCTCTGGGACGGAATCGGCCAACGCTCTCACAGCACTAATGGCTTATGTGCATTGGGCTTTTACTCTGTGCCCCTGACATTGATAATCGAATCCTCCCCACAATAAACAAGGTCTGTTGGGATTCCCGTTTTATAGATGAGGAAGCTGATCCTCAGGGAGTGTCTGTGACTATTTGCCCCCCAGCTTTGTTGTGGGATAATTGGCAAATACAGTTGTATATATTTAAGGTGTATGACTTGATTTAATATAAATACATTTTGTGAAATGATGATCACAATCAAGTTAACACAGCTATCGCTTCACATAGTTACCATTTTTGTGTGTGAGAACACTTAAAATCCACTCTCAGCAACTTTCAAGTCAATGGCACAATATTACTAACTGTGGTCACCGTGTTGTCTCTTAGAATTCATACATCTTTTAACTGAATGTTTCATGGGCTTGTGTTTTTTTTTAAGTTTGATGTTTTTATTATCTCCACTCTATGTCTCCTCTCAAGTGTCCTCCCCACCACCTCCTCCCCATTTCAATCACTTTGAAAGTGAGCCCGGGGGCTGCTGGCCCTGGAGAAGCAATTTGTGGTGTAAAGGATGAAATCTGGTGTATGTCCCACCCTGTCCTCCAGGGCTCTCTGAACCCTGACGCCGGGGTCGTCAGCCTCCAGGAAGCTGCTTCCGCTCTTGCCCAGAGGGTTGGAAAAGGTAAGCCACACGTTATGATGGTAGAAAAGAAGGAATTAGACTCAAGCTCCTTTTTTGTTTTTGGAAAAGCAGAGCGGATTGAATGGTGCCTAACGGAGATAAAATGATACTTGATGCATGCAAACCAAATGGCCTTAAACTTGACATCCAAGCACTTTCTAATGGCACAATTTTGGCTATTCTGGTGGTTTTCTCTGTCGTAAGGACTAGCCAATAAGCTAAAGAAAGACCCCTAGGCAACTCATTTCAGCCAAGCATTACAGTAACTGAATAATCACCCCGCCGTTCGTGGTACTGTTTCCCTGACCTTTTCTGATCGGAACCATCCATTTACTCACCTGATCGGTGGTTCATACTCACCACACACCCTGCGGCCAAGTCTGTCTGGCTTTGGCATCCCTCTGAAGACCGTCTGTTCTAACTGGACCGCTCCACGGAATTCAGACTGCCAGGAGGCTGCAAGCGCCGCAGTAAACTTCTCTGATGAACGAGAATGAATGACAAGAGTTAAAATCATGAAATCCTCTCCCAATTCCCTCAAAAAGAAGGAAGTGAGGCAAAACCTTTCAGGGCAGACATAGAGAAAATAGGGCTGCCAAAGAGGCAAAGAAATGGAACTTTGCAGTGGGCGCTGATCTGCCGTAACAGGCCTGCGCATTTGCTATGACTGCCGCAGGGAGACAGAGAAAAGGAGGCTTGAAGAAAGGAGAGGTGGGTCATTTTTGTATAGTTTATTGCCGGTCCAGCCAAGTATCAGCAGAGGCGAGATCCAAACTACCTGCCACGGCTTCCGTACTGACCCTGGCTTATCGGCAGCAGAGGAGCCCCGTTATCCCATCATCCCCAGAGGAAACAGGCCATCCTCGGCATCCAGTCACGGACCAAACACCACATCCAGCTCAGTAGGAGTCGCCCTACCTGGGGCTCTGGGAGCTTGAAGGCAGGTGGTGGTGACACAGCTCACTCCAGACAACTTCTGCTGTACCGCACGCTCATTCTCTGCAGAGCGTTCTCTCGAGTGTGTAGTCTGTCCCAAGGCTGAAGGCCCGCCATCGTCCAGACGAGTCTGTTTGAAGAGCCCTGTGCTGGGAGCCATCATCTCTAATCTTACCATAGTCTCTGGGCTTTGGTTCATTCCTTGACTGATAATGAGCCAAAGACTCAAGTGGAAATGTAGGTTTCACAACCAATATATCTAGAACAGAATCCTCTTCTCAAAAAACAGAACTTCCTATTCGTCATGGAACTGCTTTCATGTTTTAAAGAGGTCCATATTATTTGGCAAGCACGAAGAATTTTGTGTTGCTCTAAAAATGGAACTTTCCAGTAAATAAATAAATAAGAAACTTTCCATGGTATATCTGGTGCAGGGATAAATCTTCTCTACAGGGAAATTTAGCAGTGAAATATGTAGAGGACTGAACATCCAGATGGGCCAAGTGCCTAAAGCAAATAGCCCAGTGCTTCTGTTTCTCTCTTTACAAAATGAACATATTATCACCTTACCAGCCTCGTTGCTATTCTTTTTTTAAAGATTTATTTATTTTTTTGAGAGAGAAAGAAAGAACAAAGGGGGGAGGGGCAGAGGGAGAGGGAGAGAGATTCCCAAGCAGACCCTGTGCTGAGTGCAGAGCCCGACGTGGGACTCCATCTCACGACTCCAAGGTCATGACCTGAGCTGAAATCAAGAGTCAGTTGCTCAACTGACTGAGCCACCCAGGTGCCCCCTCATTGCTATTTCTATTCCTAGACCAAAAAAGGCTGGTGTTGTTTTGTAGAAAGTAAATTGTGCTGAAAATCTCAGAAATAAGAAGTACTAAAAAAGATATTACCATGACTCACGCAGCCACACCTAGCTTGTCTTAATGTCAGAATCATGGACACTAGTAAGGAAATGTCAAAGCATGGCCCGTGAACACCTCTTTGGACTCCACTTCAGCCCCCATAAAAGGATACAGCCTACAGCCGCCACGTTTTAAAAATTATAATTTCACATGTTGATTTGCTTGAGGAAATCCCATGGATGGGATCAAAGAAATGTAACTAGATGGGGCAGACTCAGCATCCCGCCATATGGTTATCAGGTAAACTCTGTGGGGTCAGATATGGGACATTATGGCTATCACATAATTCTTTCTCTGTGACTGCCACGGGCTACTTGTATTCGTTTGTATTCCAATGGACTCTCATTCCTTTATTGGCCCTTAAACTACCTACCTACCTACCTACACTGCTTTTGACTTGCTCTTGCCCTTCAGAGTATAGAAATACGACCCTCCCTTGCTTTCCTTAGGTCACTCTTCTCTATGCCCTGGGCCAATGGATTGATTTCAGGAATATGGTCAGACTTGCGGCTGAAAACTCTACCTCTGAAATTTATCATGAAAAGCAGTTGTTAGGCTTGATTAGGAATCAAGTTTTTATAGAAAATAGTGAGAGTTACTCTCTTCTTGTTTGAAAGAGTATGAACAATAACCAAACCCTAGTCAAGGCCATGAGCACAGAGCTAAGAAAGCTTTCTGCGCACAGCATACGCCAGTGTAAGGTCAAGCATAGCAGAACAGCTCTGTCTGGCATTGCCAGCTAGTGATTTGACCATTAGAGTCCCATTCATGCTTCTATTGTGTACTTTCTAAGTTTGTGTGAAATAATCTATTATTCTACCCTACTATAAACTCCTTTAAGGGAGTGATCTATTCCCCCTAGTGCCTGGCACAAATCTTCACAAATAGTGTAAAACGAGGAACTTTAATCAGCATATTAATAAATAATCAATGCAGGCAGGAGATTCTTTGGGGAATAGTAATTTTATAAAATTGTATGTGTAACAGAGGTACATGTTTCAACTTAAGACCACAATCTACCATGGCGCTAAAACAGACCTCTATTTCGCCAATTCGCTAGTACTCGTGCCTTTGCCATATATGAGCCTCCAATCTCTAGCCAGAAGATACTTACAACGTTCCTAGAAAATTCTTTGATTAATTTTAAGACCTGGAGCTAATGTAAGCTCCAGCTAGAACGTGATCATACACATAAATTCCAACAGAGACTGAGAAGTGCCTTCCAATAGCCACTGGCCTCTTCTTCCTGAGAAGAACCCCAATTTTTAGTTGGAATCACTGATTCTCCAGACTTTCTAGCAGCTCATGGTGGGCATGTGACCATGTCTTAGGCAATGAGATATGAGCAGAATATTGTATGTGGCTCCTGGAAACTGTCACTAGTGGGGAAGGGGCCAGCCCTTCTCCTTCCTCCTTCCTGCCACCTGGAAAGAAGAGCTGGTGGCTAGAGCTGGTGATATCGGACCATGAAGCCATCTTGGATATGACAACCACACGTGGTAAAACAACAATTGCAATGCTCCTAATTTCTTTTTCAAAAACAAAAAATAAAAATGAAAAACTCCACATTGTAAGACTTGTCACTTTTATCAAGAGCCTCAGGCACCCGTCAACCAACTGTTGAGTCGAGCTGGCGCCCTCCAGACTACTAACACCACCATTGGATTACTCACATACGGAGTATTAGAGTACCGTGTAGCTGTTAGGGTGCTTGAAAACACACCGCAGCCCCGACTCCTTCCCCATACTCCAGCAATAAGAAAACTCGAACCGATAGACAAACTTTACTCCTAAACAGGGTGTCTGTCCCGAGTCTTGTCATCCTTCAAAACCTCCTGAACAGTCCCTGTCATCTCTGTCCAATAGGAGGGCCCGTGGATCCGTGACGTACATGTTCTTCCCCATCCTCCTAAAGTTCCCACCCGGGGCCGATGCGTGCAAGAACAGGCGAGCTTGGGGGTAGCTGGGTGGCTGTCATCCCCCTGCTGCTGAAGATACTCCCTCTACAGTGGTCCCTCTGCCTCCTCTCTCTCCCTATGTTCTCAGACAACTTCCCAGCCTTGCCCTCCCCTCTGTACATTTGGGACCTCTCTATAAGATGTGGTTGGGTGAGCCACACCATGTCACCGAAATGGGGAGGTCTCACTTTCATTGAGCATTTAGTATCTGCACACAGTTTTGTTTTTGTTTTTGTTTTTTTTGCCCATAGTACATTTTCTCACCTAATACTCACAGCTAATCAGGGTAGTTTGTATCAGTATTCTCATTTTACAGATGAGAAAACTGAGCCTTTGAATGGGTAAGAAATTTTCCTGAGATCACAGCATGCATTATAGCTGGCGTCCGAATCCAAGCTTGGATGATCTCAAAGACCATCCTTCCACTACGGCCCAAAATGGTGCGTCTCTAATAAATACATCAGAAATTGTTAATATTTAATAGCTATCTAAAAATACAATCCAGTTTATTTTTCTCTGGATCCATGGAATTAAGGCGGTAAGGGAAGTAGTTGGTCCAAGTTGGAAAGGATAGAGAGTTGGTTTGGGGGGACTTTTNACCACGTCGATCTTTAGATCTAACCTCTTCAGTTGGTGTACGAAGCTGAGGCACGGTAAGGATTTGGGCTGCCGAACAGACTAAGACACTCGCTGTGTCTTCAGCGAGAGCTCTTTCTCCTCCAGGACAGAACTACCGTTCCAGTTGTGATTCTCGTGCTCCTGAAAATAAGCATCTGATTTGCTGATGGCAGGTTCCATGGGGCTGCAGTTGGCTAATAACCTCCTCC
>NW_023244949.1:0-5327 GCF_002007445.2 Ailuropoda melanoleuca
AAAAAGAAAAAGCCAAGGTGGCAATACAAAATACAAAACTGTAACAAGAGACAAAAAGGGCATTACATAATGATAAAGGGACCAATCCAAAAAGAGAATGTAACAGTTGTAAATATCTATGCACCCAACACTTTAATGCAAATATTAGCAGACATAAAGGGAGGAATTTATGGTAATACAATAATAGTAGGGGACTTCATCTTGCATTTATTTATTTTAAAAATATTTTATTTATTTATAAGAGAAAGAGAGAGAGAGAGTATGCACCAGAAGGGGTAGGGGCAGAGGGAGAAGGAGAAGCAGGCTCCCCACTGAGCAGGGAGCCTGATGCAGGGCCAGATCTCAGGACCCTGTGATCACGACCCGAGCAGAAGGCAGATCCTTAACCGAGCCACCCAGGTGTGCCCATTGTAGGGGACTTTAGTACCCCAGTTACATCAATGGCTAGATCATCCAGGTAAGAAATCAATAAAGAAACAGTGTCTTTCAACGACGCATTACACAGAATGTACTTAACACATTTATAAAACATTCCATCCAAAACCAACAAAATACAAATTCTTTTCAAGTGCACATGGAACATCTCCCAGAATAGATGTTAGGCCACAAAACAAGTCTCAATATATTTAAGAAGACAAATGATATCATGCACTTTTCCAACCACAATGGTATGAAACTAGAAATCAATCACAAAAACTAGGAACACCCCCCCAAAATACAAACAGGTGGAGACTAAACAACATGCTACTAAATAGCCAATGGGTCAATGAGAAATCAAAGAGGAATTAAATACATGGAGGAAAATAAAAATGAAAACACAGGGTCTCAAAGCTTTGGGATATAGGAAAAGCAGTTCTAAAACAGAAATTTATAGTGATACAAGCTTACCTCAAGAAACAAGAACAACCTCAAATAAAAAAATCTAACTTTATACCTAAAGAAACTAGGACAAGAAGAACAAAGCCCAAAGTTAGTAGAAGGAAGGAAATATCAAAGCAGAAATAGATAAAATAGAATATAAAAGAACAATAGAAAAGATCAATAAAGCCAAGAGCAGATTCTTTGAAAACAAAATTGATAAACCTTTAGCAAGACACATCAAGACAAAAAAAGGACACAAAATCGGAAAAAGGAGAACTGACGCTACAGAAATATAAAGGACTATAACAGAATCCCACAAAGAAATATATTCCAGCAAATCAGACACCCGAGAAGAAATAGGTAAATTCCTAGAAACATATAATCTTCAAAAAAAGAACCAAGAGGAATTAGAAAATCTGAACACAGCAGTCAATAGTAACAAAATTGAATTGGTAATCAAAAACTTCCAACAAACGAAAGTCCAGGACCATGGATTCACAAATGAATTCTACCAAACATTTAAAAAAGGGTTAATGCCTGTTTTCTGCAAGCTATTCCAAACACAGAAGAATGAAAGCTTCCAAATACATCCTATGAGGCCAGCATTACCTTGATACCAAAATCAGATAAAAGACACTACAAAAAAGGAACACTATAGGCCAACGTCTCTGATGAATATAGATGCAAAAACCCTCAACAAAATATTAGCAAACTGCATTTAACAATACACTAAAAGGATCAGTCACCATGATCAAGTGGAGTTTATTCTGGGGATACAAGGATGGCTCAGTATTTGCAAATCATTATTGATATGATACACCATATCAACAAAGAGAATAAAGATCAGATGATCATCTCAATAGATACAGAAAAAGCTTTTAACAGTATTCAAAATCCATTCATGCTGAAAACTCTCAAGAAAGTGGGTTTAGAGGGAACATAGCTATAGCTCAAAATCATAAAAGCCATATACAAAGACCCCACAGCTAATGTTATACTCCAGGGTGAAAAACAGAGCTTTTACTCTAAGGTCAGGAAGAAGACAAGGATGCCCACTGTCACCACACACATAGTACTGAAAGTCCCAGCCTCAGCAGACAAAAAAGGCATCTAAATTGGTAAGGAAGAAGTTAAACTGTTGCTATTTGCTGATGACATGATACTATACATAGAAAACCTTAAAGTTTCCATTAAAAAAAACTATTAGAATAATAAGTGAATTCAGTAAAGTTGCTGGATACAAAATTGATACACAGAAATCAGTTGCATTTCTTTACACTAATAATGAAGTAGCAGAAAGAGAAATTAAGAAAACAACTCCATTGATAATTGTGCCAAAAAGAGTAAAACACCCGTGAATATCCTAACCATGGAGGTGAAAGACCTGTACTCTGAAAACTATAAAACCCTGATGAAAGAACATGAAGATGACACAAACAAATGGAAAGATATTCCATGGATAGGAAGAATTAATAGTGTTAAAAATCCCAAACGACCTGAAGCAATCTACAAATTCAATGCAAACCCTATTAAAATACCAACAGCATTTTTCACGGAACTAGAATAATCCTAAAATTTGTGAGGAACCAAAAAAAGACCCTAAGTAGACAAAGCAATTTTTTTTTCTTTTTGAAAGATTTTATTTATTTGAGAGAGAGCTCACTTGAGTGAGCGAGAGCAAATGCGGGAAGGGTAGAGGAGAGGGAGAGAGAGAATCTCAAGCGGACTCCATGGTACATGCAGAGCCCAATATGGGGCTTGATCTCACAACCATCATCCCTCCATCATGACCTGAGCCAAAATCAAGCGTTGGATGCTTAACTGAGTCACCCAGGTGCCCCTAGCTAAAGCAATCTTGAGAAAAAAAGATTAAAAACTGGAAGTATCACAGTCCAAAATTTCAAGATATAGTATAGAGTTGTAGTAACCAAAACAGTGTGGTACTGGCACAAAAGTAGAGACACAGATTAATGGAGCAGAATAAAGAGCTCAAAAATAAACCCGTGCTTACATGGTCAATTAATCTATGACAAAAGAGGCAAGAATATACAATGGGAAAAAGACAGTCTCTTTAACAAATGGTGCTGAGAAAACTGGACAGCTACATACAAAATGAAACTGAACCACCCTCTCATGTCTACACAAAAATAAACTCAAAAGGGTTAAGAACCTAAATATGAGACCTGAAATCATAAAATTCCTAGAACAAAACACAGGCAGTAATTTCTTTGACATTGGTCATCACAATATTTTTCTGGATAGGTCTCCTAAGGTAAGAGAAGCAAAAGCAAAATTAAACTATTGGGATTACCCAAAATAAAAGGATTTTGCACAGAGAAGGAAATCATCAACAAAACAAAAAGGCAACCTACCGAATGGAAGAAGATATTTGCAAATGATATATCCAATAAAGGGTTAATATCCAAAATACATAAGGAACTTATACAACTCAACACCCCAAAACAAATAATCCAATTAAAAATGGGCAATCTTCGGGGGTGCCTGGGTGGCACAGCTGAAGCGTCTGCCTTTGGCTCAGGGCATGATCCCGGCATTATGGAATCGAGCCCCACATCAGGCTCCTCCACTATGAGCCTGCTTCTTNCGTCTGCCTTTGGCTCAGGGCATGATCCCAGCATTATGGGATCGAGCCCCGCATCAGGCTCCTCCACTATGAGCCTGCTTCTTCCTCTCCCACTCCCCCTGCTTGTGTTCCCTCTCTCACTGGCTGTCTCTATCTCTGTCGAATAAATAAATAAAATNTAAATAAATAAAATCTTAAAAAAAAAAATGGGCAGAGGACCTGAACAGACATTTTTCCAAAGAAGACATACAGATGGCCAGCGGACACATGAAAAGATGCTCACCATCATTCATCATCAGGGAAATGCAAATTAAAACCACAATGAGGGGCNAAAAAAAAAAAAAAAGGGCAGAGGACCTGAACAGACATTTTTCCAAAGAAGACATACAGATGGCTAGCGGACACATGAAAAGATGCTCACCATCATTCATCATCAGGGAAATGCAAATTAAAACCACAATGAGGGGCATCTGGGTGGCTCAGTTGGTTGAGTGTCTGGCTTCAGCTTAGGTCATGATCCCAGAGTCCTGGGATGGAGACCTGCATCAGGCTCCCTGCTCAGTGGGGAGTTTTCTTTTCCCTCTCCCTCCCCCACCCCCAGATGTGCTCATGTGCTTGATCTATCTCTCTCTCAAATAAACAAATAAAATCTTAAAAAAATAAAACCATAATGAGATATCACTTTACACCTACCAGAATCATTAGAATCAAAAAGACAAGAATTAATAAGTATAGGTGAAGATGTGGAGAAAAAGAATCTTCATGCACTGTTGGTTGGAATGTGATTTAGTGCAGCCACTGTGAAAAACACTATGGAGATTTTTCAGAAAATTCAAAATAGCAATACCACATGATCCAGTAATTCTGCTACTCGGTGTTTACCCCCTAATACCAAAAACTCTAATTCAAAAAGATACATGCACCTCTATGCTTATTGCAGCATTTTTTACAATAGCTAAGATATGGAAGGAATCCAAGTGTCCACTGTCCATTGATAGATGAATGGATAAAGAAGATGTGGTATATATATACACACACACCAATGGAATATCACTCAGCCATAAAATAGTATGAGATTTTTCATTTGCAACAACATGGTTGGACCTGGCTGGTATTATGCTAACTGAAAGAAGTCAGATAAAGACAAATCCCATGATTTCACTNTACACACACACACCAATGTAATATCACTCAGCCATAAAATAGTATGAGATTTTTCATTTGCAATAACATGGTTGGACCTGGCTGGTATTATGCTAACTGAAAGAAGTCAGATAAAGACAAATCCCATGATTTCACTTATATCTGGAATCTATAAGACAAAACAAATNTTATATCTGGAATCTATAAGACAAAACAAATGAATAAACAAAAAGCAGAAATAGACCTATAAATACAGAGAACTGATGGTTGCCAGAAGTGTGGTGTAATGGGCAAAATGGGTAAATGGGAGTGAGAGAGACAGGCTTCCAATTATGGAATAAGTCACAGGGATAAAAGGTACAGCATAGAGAACATAATCAATGGAGTGTAATACTGTTGTATGGTGACAAATGGTAGCTACACTTGTGGTGAGTAGAGCACAATGTATAGAATCGTCAGATTAGTATGTTGTGCACCTCAAACTAGTGTAACATTGTACATCAACTATACTTCAACTTGTTAAAAAAGAAAGAATTACTCTTTACATAGATGACATTGTTTATGAGACATAATCATCTTTCATTATTTGCTAAATTAATGGCATTTAATGCTCAGATTTTTATATGACATATATTCGGTATGTTCATTATTGACTGTCAGGAAAATTGCTTTTTGGAATATTTAAAGAGATCAAACCTAATCCATTAGACGAGAAGAGACATCTGGGCGGCTTGGGTTT
>NW_023244950.1:0-1790 GCF_002007445.2 Ailuropoda melanoleuca
AGAGAGAGAGAGAGAGAGAGCAGGACAAACCTGGTGTCTCTGCTGCTGCTCTGTTGCTTGTGACCTTCCCTTGCGTTTCAAGTCAGGAAAGGAAGTGGGGACAGGCCACCCCCGAGCTGGGCAGGGGACCCACCACGAAGCAGCATGGGTGGCTGTGGGCAGGGGGCCTCAGCTGGTGGAAGCGACACGAACGTGCTCTCTTGCCACGGCGCTCACAAGGCAACTGACCGTCTGCCGGCGGCTTCTGTGTCCTGCTGCCCCAGGGCAGGACACCCAGCATGAGGTCACATGCGGGTCACTCTGTGAAGATGACCACGACACCGCAGGCTGCGGCCACGTTTCCTTCCCGAGACGTGTCCCCTTCGGCTCTGAGCAGACCGGCATGTGCACCTCCGAAGTGCAGAGAGCCGCAGGGCATTCACCAGCCTCGGCCTGGCTCTGATGTCCCAGGGAAGCACCCCGCGCTCGGCCAGCAGCTCCGGGCTGTGGCCACGCCCCCGGCAGGCACCCTTCCAGAGGCAGCATCTATGCTCCAGGAGCCAGGCTCCTGCTCCTCGCGCTGGTGTACCCGGTGGTCACGGGAGGCCGGCAGGGGCAGCGGGCGGCGAGTGGAGCTGCGTTTCCCATCTGGTTCAGCGTCTGCAGCGTAAGTGCTGGAAAGGGTCTGGAAACAGCCCTGGCCCCAACGTCTCCTCCTGCCCGCGGCGTCTCACCTGGGAGAATGCTGGAGCGTGTGCCCCTGCCTCCTCTCTGACCAGGACGAAGGAAGTGTTCCTTGTGGTTCTCCCTCATTTACGAAACAGGGTGACAGTGCAGAGCTGGTCACCCGCTGCACAAAGAGACGTGCTCACTGGATACAGCGCTCACTCCTGCTCACGGCAAGCCCACGCCCCTGGCTCGGGGAGTCTCAGGCTGTCACTGCAGGTGACAGGGACCTGCCTTCCCCTGAAGGCCGCTCTCCAGGATCTCAGCCCTCAGAATCTATTTGAAAAATCACATTCCCAGGGTGGTCTTGTCCACCAAGCCAGGGGACTGTGGGCCCCACACAAAAGGCCCGAGGGAGCCGGCAGTCTTTGCAGGATCCCACATTTGAAACCCAAGCCACTCCCTCGGGTTTCAAAGACACGCTAGCCGTCCAGTTCCGCCTGCTCAGCTCAGGGACTCTGCCGTGACCCAGTTTCCCAGCCCTGTGGCTCCTGAGCATGCAGTTCCACGGTGGCCTGCAGCCCCCTGTGTTCTAGGCCCCGCCTCATGCCTGGCCACAGACAGAGAGAAACCAAGGAGGAGGAAGTCCCAGGCATGAGAGTATGAAATACACAGCTTGCATCCTGCCAAACTGCTAAAACATCTATGCAGTCACACACGGAGCCAGACGTCAAGGGGAGGGTGTTTTTCAAACTGGGGGGTGAGTAGAAACAGCTTTTAAATTAGCTGTGATTGAACACATACCAAAAGTGTGTAGCTAGGGGTCAGTGCTCTGTTGAGGAAAACTTTGGCGTTAGGGGTGTGTCTTCGCACGTGTGTGCACGTATATGTGTGTGTGCATATGTGCACAAGTACTGTGTGTGCACGTCTGCGTGTGAGTGTGCATGTATGCATACAATGTGCACGCATGTGCATATGTGCATGCATGCTGTGTGTGCATGCCTGTGTGCATCCTGTGTGTGCATGTGTGTGCATGCCTATGTGTGTACTGCGTGTATGCATGTGCATGCATGCTGTGTGTGTGTGCATGCCTGTGTGTGTACTGCGTGTGTGCATGTGTGCATATGTGCGTGCATGCTGTGTGT
>NW_023244951.1:0-1790 GCF_002007445.2 Ailuropoda melanoleuca
GATCCCATAACGCCGGGATCACACCCTGAGCCGAAGGCAGATGCCCAACCGCTGTGCCACCCAGGTGCCCCATGGGACTAAGCCCTTCTTAACCTGTGGGCTCTGAAGCTATCTCCAGGTAATTTCAGAATTGAGTTATATTGTTCACCCAGCTGGTGTCTGAGAATTGCTTGGTGGGAAAACCTCCCACGCATCTGGTGTCAGAGTGTTCTGAAATTAGAGTGTAAGAGTAAAAAAGAAGCATAAGAGTTTTTTTCTTTTCAAGAAAGGAGAGGGGATCACCTTTACAAATTTATGTCCTCTTTTAGACAAATGAGGGAAAACAGAAAGCTTTTATTGTATTTACTTCTTCTCATTTGCCTTCAGGTCAAAATAATCCTTATGCCAATGTGGAATATTTAGGGGTGGCCTATTTTTCTACCCTTCAGTACCTTGCCACATGATATTTCAAGGTTCATCAGAACCCGTGGATTCTATTAATTCAGATATCTTCTCAATTTTGATATACTCAAATCTCAGTATTACAAATGTTTTTAAAAAGTATATTCCAGCTTTTAGATTAGCAGTTTTATAAAAGAGAATGTTCTTTCACTGTTAGATGGACCCAAACATTACCTTGTGCTTGAGTGAAGCTTTTGAGAGGCTGGAATTTTAAGACAGTTTTAGTAATTATATACTAATAATTCATCATTCCAGGAAAGCTGTGCCTTCTCACTTAACACAATTTGGTTTCAGATCAGTTTAAACTTATTGGGAAGGTCTGCACTCCAGTTACAGAAACTTAAACCATGATTCATACTCAAAATATCTGAAGTCTGGATTTTCAAAAATGGTGATTTAATTGTGGTGCCCACGTGGGGTGTCTCTCCATCCATTGGGGCCCCCCAAATGTGGGGCAATGATTGGGTAGAAGCCAGTGGTGAAGGCAGTGAAAGAATTCACTGAAGGCAGAACAGAGGAGATAGTTTATTGAATACACCGCAAGGAAGCTGTGGGCAGGACAGCTGAGAAGTAGTGGGTTGAGGGCTGTTTTTTTTAAAGAGGGAAGAGGACATATGGTGACATACGAAATCTTCCCTTTTTTGGGAACTGTGCCAAGTTGTAAGTAGCCTGTTGGTCAGTTGGTGCCTACGGATATTTTGAGGTGGGGCACCTGATGGGCCTGTCGGTATTCAGTCAGGTGGTCACTGAGGCCTTTCTGCATTCCATTGTGCAAACCTGTTTGCCTACAAGTGGCCTCTACATTAATTTCCACTGAATAGTTCTGCAGTATATCAAGACCTGTGATTTCATTGAACTGATAGCAACAAAGCAGTGGGAAATACCTGTGTCTAAAATTTCTTTTTGAATAATCTACCTGTCTGATTTGTGTTTGAATAGCTGCATTTCCTTAAACAACACAGTGAAGTACAATCTTGATCCACTAGGTTCTCGACTGATTTGGTTTCTTAAAGCCCTTCCACTTCAGAAAGTCTTGAGTTTAGAAGACTATAGACTCTGGAGTTGGACCCAGGACCACACCCAGTCAGTCTCCTAATCTCTTTGTGACTTGGGGCAAGCTGCTTGACTTCTTTAAGGCTCCTTCCTTGCCTATAACATCAGATTACTTGCAGAAATGTTGTAAGGTTGAATGTATGTATAGTAATTGGCATGTTCTCACTCGATAAATCAAGATGACTACAACTGTATCTTAAGAACATTCTCAAAAAATATCTTCTAGGGGCACCTGGGTGGCACAGCTGTTAAGCATCTGCCTTCGGCTCAGGGCGTGATCCCGGCGTTATGGGATC
>NW_023244952.1:0-1790 GCF_002007445.2 Ailuropoda melanoleuca
CCCTAATCCTCAGAGTCTGGGACAAGATCTTATATGCTAGTGGTTTATTTTTGAAGTGATCCAAATAAACAGAAGCAGGGAACTGGGTGCCATTAAATGATGAAAGAGGTAAGGAAGTGGTTACATTATCAAGCTGGTCCTTGCTGTTAGTTACTGGTACTTGATTCACTTCTGATGAGCTGTGTGGGAAAACAAAACAAAACAAACCTTAGAAATGTTGATTTCTGTTTTCAATTGTTTAAAGACTGTTTTATGTAACATTCTCCACACATGTACTTCCATGTTTGCACGTGGGTCAAATTGGATGAGCGGGTTTCCACTATGCAAGTTACTGGTCAACCACAAAATGTACAAAATACGTAATATGGGAGAGATAGTAGACCAAGCTGCAGTTCCTTCCTCTACAACAGATCCAAGTCAGGCATTGAATTTCGTCATTTATCTTCACCATCTTCCAGGCTATATTTCTCTCAAAGTCAAACTTCAACAGATCAAGTACCCCAAATCTTATCCCCAAGGGATTGTGAGTCATTGTTTTACCATTTTCAGCCGGCATTTGCTGAACTTGTCTTTTTACAATAATCACTAGACACAAAACAGCAAGAGATTAATCCTGTAAGTTTTATATCTACTCTTCACTGCTTCTATTTTATAGCAATCTTACCTCCTTAGGTTATTTAGAACCAATAACTCCATCCATAACTTAACTTTTCTCTTTGCCTTTTAGTCTATTGACAAATCATATAGCTCAAATGGCTGTATGATATTCATAGTTTCAGAGTCAGTAAAACTCTTATTCTGTGCCTCTATGAAAGACCTCCACCAGGAACAATTACTTCTAATTTGGTATAACCTAAATTGTCAGTACAGGATGCATAAATTCTGCAATAATTGTGGGAAGGATGGTGTAAAGTTTGCACCCTTTGCTTGCTAGACCCATGCATTTTTACTATTTTGGACTCGGCTCCATATATAAGTTGTTGGTACAGTGCAAATATTACCTCTAAAAGGACAACACCCCAATGTCAGGAGGTACACCAAATGAGCGCTTTAGGCTACTTTTAGTAGAACGTTCCATCATTCTATTAGTCTATTTTCATGACATAGTATATAAGAGGGCAAGTGGTCCCGTGGACATTTACCTACACTTGCTTCTCTTGCACTGGGAACAGTTTCTTGGGCTGGGACGATTTCACTCAGGGTTTCATGTTATATTGGACAGCCTATAAGCCTTCGAGTGTTTGTACCAGCAGACACACTGCAAACAGGATAGACAGATCCATATTAAGAGTAGATGTCAATTCTGATACACAAAAAAGTACTAACCCTTCAAAATGTCTGGCTGGATTCCTAAGGGAACAATGAAATAATGAGTGTTCAGTTTGGTTCCTGCTGTTAGCACACTGAGATATCAGCAAACACAGTATGTGTATTAACTTTAGTGAAAAGGACCAGTGCTCCAGGTTGAAAAACATGGCACTAGAGGGTTTATTGGACTTATGAATGGATAATTATCACTAGGTGAACCATTCCATTAATAAGTGATCATTTCATATTGCAGAGTTTATGAGGACTAAGTAATTTATGTGCATTAAATTTTATTTTCACATGTATTAAATAGAATATTGCCATTTCAAATGAAAGAATCTGTTAGTTTTCACTAAAATAGCAAAAGAAAAAATCTATTATTAAGTCTATGCTGTTAGAATATATATATATATAAATTTATATATAGAATATATATAAATATATATATATATATATATAAATATATATAAAGTTTCTTGCTT
>NW_023244953.1:0-1791 GCF_002007445.2 Ailuropoda melanoleuca
AAAAAAAAAAAAAAAACAACTTTGAGGCTGCTGTTGCCTGATGTTTCTCCCCCTCCCTGACATTGACAGCGTGGAAGATTTCAGCCCGTTCACCTCCGACCCTGTCACTCCCAGGATTTGGAAATTCCTCAGCAACGCTGCAGGAGTAGCCAAGCACTGGAATTGGAGATGTTTCGTCCCTCCCCAAACCGCACTCGTGGACGCTCTGAGGCCAGGTCTCTGGCAAAGGGTGCCAAATTACCCTGTGAAATTATAGCCTGATCGGTTTCCCATTCTCCTTTTCTGAGGCTTTTCTCTTCATAACTTCTAAGTCTCTGATTCTTGACTTCGTCTGCTGCTTCAGAAGTATGCCAACAGGCCTGGTAAGGCAACCTTCAAAATACAAACCCTCTTTATGTTGGAAGGCAGAAGAAAATAGCAGCGCTCTCCTCGGATTTTCTTCATTTTCCATATAGAGATTGCTCTCCTCAGAATTTCCAACGCACCAAGGACGCCGGCTGCAGCAAATCACAAACACCAGGCTTCACGATCTCCTTGCCTGGATAGGGCGTTTCTTGGGCTATTGTTAATTTCCCAGAGTTGTGGTGAATCTGTGAGGTGACTTCAGGTTCTCGCACAGAGTGCGGCTCCCGAATTTAGGAACAGAGTCTTGCTGAAGCTGCACGACGCAGACCATCTCCCCTGAAAGGGGATGGCACTGTTGAGGAGTCGTGACTGTCTCGCACATTCGATAACAAAAACAAGCAAAAATCATGCAAGATAAGCCATGGGAAGTGGTCTTACCATAACAGAAGGGCAAAGGTTTGCCTGAAGTCTAGATAAAAGGGTTGGGGGTGGCAGGATGCTTTAGAATTCATCCAGCTCCTTCCCAGAGACAAACACAACTGTCATGACTGTTCTGGAGACTACAACAATGGGAAATAAGTAGGAGTCATTTTTTTTTTCTACGTCCACATGAAATACATCACAACGTTATCCAATTCTTTGTATTTTTAGGTTTATGGCTCACCACTTACACCTTCAGGTTGTAAGGTCCCCTAGGTTCCTGGATGTCACACAAGTGTTTTGTTGCCTGGAAATAATATTACCCCATGTAAATTAGTAGCTGGCATATCCTAGCTCCTGTTCATTCTTCCTCCTGAGTAGTTCTCTAATCTTTTCACTCCTCTGCATTCCCATTGTAACTGACATATAGTTCCCACGTTGTCCATTTTTCATAGGTCTACTGTAAATGTCTTCCAACTAGTTCAACTTCTGAGGGTTTTCACACCTGGGGTCACCCCACCTGACTGATATGTGACTTGTGCTCTAGGCTTACTGTTCCTGTTCCTCTTTACTCCCAGCCCTTTGTATTCCTTGCCATAATCAGTGGAGAATTGGTTCTGAAATTTCAGTATGTCCCAGAATCATCTGCATGCTTCTTTAAAAATACTAATCCAGATTACCAGCAGGACCTGGAAATCTGTATTTTTTACCAAGTATCTTGGGGAATTTTTTTCACAGGATAAATTTGGGAAACAATGACTAGCTTGGACTGACTAATTGCTGCTTCCGGAACAATTTCCCTTTTGCCTGCTGAGTTTTGCACGTTTCAGGGAGCCTGGGTGGCTCAGTCAGTTAAGCGTGTGCCTTTGGCTCAGGTCATGATCCCAGGGTCCTGGGATAGAGCCCCACATCAGGCTCCCTGCTCAGCGGGGATCCTACTTCCTCTCCTGCTCCCCCTGCTTATGCTCTCTCTGTCAAACAAATAAATAAAATCTAAAAAAAAAAAAAAAAAAAAGAGTTTTGCAC
>NW_023244954.1:0-1791 GCF_002007445.2 Ailuropoda melanoleuca
CCACATCCGCATCCAGTCGCTGCCCTCCTTTTGCCCCAGCCTCCTATAGCACCGGGGCTTTTAAAGTCAGTGGAAATCCCAGCTACTCTGGCTATGCCTTCACTTTCCTGAAGACACAAAAGCATCACACTTCCTTACCACCTTGGAAGGGGATCCTGTGCCATTGTGGCATTTTAGGCACAACTTCTGTACCATTTTATTGTACAATCTGTTCACTACAATAGCGTAGGCTTGATGCGGCCATTGTTTATGTGAAGCCAGATTCCATCCCCAGAATTCAAGCTGTTCTTTGACCTGTCCCAGCACCGGAAGGTCAGAGCACTCCTTCAAAGCTGCTCTCTTTGACTTGGGTCTTAGTCAACTTTGCCTGTGATAATACCACAGACGGGGTGGCTCAAGCCACAGAAATTGATTTCCTCACACTTTACAGAGGCTGGAAAGGCCAGGATCGAGGTCCAGGAGGGTTCAGTGTCGGTTGAAGGCTCCCTTCCTGGCTTACAGTGGCCAGCTTCTTGTGGGTCCTCTCACAGCAGAACGGGGCACAGTATCCCTTCCTCTCCTTACCAGGTCACAAACCCTATTGGATTAGGGGTCCTCCTTTATGGCCTTATTTAACCTTAATTACCTATCTCCAATAGTCACACTGGGGATCATGGCTTCCATATATGCTTTTGAGGGGACACAGTTCAGTCCATAACAACGTGCAAGCCCATTCCTGTTAAAACAGATGATTAGTACTGGCCCTGAAAAGGACTCAAAGCGAATGTCCTCTACTGTGGTTAAAGGTGTCAGTGGAATATAGAACTATTTTTATGAATACTCTCAAAACTCGAGGATATACTTATGATCCACAAAGAGATGCAGGGTGGTTAAGAACAAGGCCCTGGTGTCAGACAGACTTTGTCTGAAATTGCAGCATGCCCATTTACCAGCTTTGTGACCTTAGCTTAGGACTTCGGTTTCCATATCAATAATAATCCTGATGCCACATGGTAACTGAGAGGATTCAGTGAAATTAATTGAGAAAGTTGTACGTAAACGTACTTGGCATAGAGCTTAACACATGGTAAACACTGCACAAATTGGCACAGTCTCTGAATTCTATATTGAGCTCAACCGCTTCTCTCTGTGATACCCACACTCTAAATTATAAACTAAATGGTCACATGAGATCACACAACCTAAAACAGTTAACCCCATTCCAGGCTCACCCAGTTACTCTGGGATGGAGCCAGGACTCAAACCCAGGTGGTCTGGCTTCGCTGCACCAAACTGGCAAATAGCCAGCTGGAGACCATTGCAATGATCCAGTCAAGAGATGTGAAGAGGTGAACACAAGCTGACATAGTAACAACAAAGAAGAAGGGCCAGAAAGGATTGGGACGGAGGCAAAATGGAATCCACTGAATCTGGTGACTGAGGAGATGACGGAAAGTAGAAGTGGAGAGGGGTCTCTGTGAACTCTTAGTTTTCTCTCTTAGGCAAAATGGCGATGACATGCCCCACCATAAAGGATTTAAGAGGAAGAGGCAGGTGGAGAGGAAGGAGAACAATGAGCTCCACTTTGGATGTGTTGAAGGTGAGCCACCATGAGAAGCCAGTGGGCATCGTCAGGGAAGCAGACGGGCATTCACTGAGGGTCTGGAACCCATGGGGCCTCCTGAGCTGGAGACAGACATTAAGGAGTAACCCACTGGCGACGGGCCCAGGGGGCAGGGACAGGCCACCCCGGGACAATGTGCACAGTAACAAGAGAAGAGGGCCCAAGACAGAACACAGAGCTCCCATTTT
>NW_023244955.1:0-1791 GCF_002007445.2 Ailuropoda melanoleuca
ATATGCAAACAATGAATCATGGAACACTGCATCAAAAACTAAGGATGTACTGTATGGTGACTAACATAACACAATAAAAAATTTAAAATAAATAATAAAAATAAAACTCAGAAAAAAAATTGAGTGAAGATAGGAATCTTTGGCCAGTCTTAAAGGATATGGCCATGGATAAGAAAGGAAGCCAGTTTTCCAGGTAAGGAAGCTAGAATAGAAGGATCAGTGGCCTGAGTTGACTGGTGGTTGGAGGGGAGCAGCCAGCTCATAGCCAAGGGACCAGGTAGGGGAGCAATGAGTGCTCTCATTGGAGGAATGGGAATCTTTGGAGGGATTATGAAATAGTGGGTAGGCTGCAAAGCCACAGGTGCTGGGATGAGAATGTACAATATCCAAAAAGCAGTGAGAAAAAACTGTTTGGTTACTGAGTAGTAAAAAATGGTGAAAATAGTTTTCAGGAGTTTATCTTAAAAAAACAATGTAGAGCAAAATCCAGTCATGTTCCACAAGTGCAATTTTTCTTCAAGTAAAACTTTGTTGGAGTACACAACCTAGAACAGATGAATGCTTTACCCTTCTCATGCTTCTCTTTTCCTTTTTATAAAATAGGAACTTAAGCAACATCATCAATAATAATGACACAGTCATAATTCTATTGTCAGGCACTAATCCATACAACAGCCTTATGAGGAAAGTACTATTATTAACCCAATTTTAGAGATGAAGAAAAACAGAGCTTTGGAGAGGAATTACAGAATTAGTCCAAATTCAAACCCAGATCTCATATCTGGTCCAGAGTTCTATTAACCACCATCTGTAACGTGAAGGTTTCAAGATAAAAAATTCCATTTGTATTCTTACTGAGAAAATATACCACCTTAAAAAAGGCAAAATGATATTAGAATAGGAGCTTCTGGATTCCGGGCCGCACAGCTGCCCAGCGACGTGTTCCTCCAGCCTCTATTTTGGGAGAAGAAAAAAGATGGGAGAGGAGCAGGGGACCCCTTCTTCAGCTGGTCCCCTGAATCGAGCTGGATGTCTAACAGATGATCCTGAAAACCCATGTAATCAGCCTGAGATGCAGGCTCAGATACATCTGGATCTCTATAAATGAACATCTCCAGGCGCTGAGTATTGAGGTACGAAGCGGGGAGCCATGAATCTGAGCACAGATATCGGAAGATAAATGGAAGGGGGAGGGAACGGCCTTGCTCGGGTGCCAGGAAGCAGTAGCCACCTGCACTGGGTAGCGGGCTGGTTACGCAGACCGGCACCCGCAAGAAAGCAGACTGAGACCATGAGCATGGGAACGCACGTGCAACCAGACTGAAAACCGGAGCTCCGGAGTGCTCACTGGAACCGGACTGATACTGGGAGCTCGAGAGCACGCGCGCAACCAGACTGAAAACCAGAGCTCTGGAGTGCATACTTGAACTAGACTGAAACAGGGAGCTCAGGAGCGTGCGTGGGAACCGGGGGAGGCTGGCGGTGTTAGAAGCACAAAGGACAGAGATGTGCCAGCCCTGGAAGCGAGGGTTGGGAGAGCTGCTGTGGGGTGCACAACCCGGAATGCTGCAGGGTTTTTAGCAGCACTGAGGGAAACAGAGTTAGAGTGGCCAGGAGAGCTCAGTGGAGAGCAGACTTCGATCTCTCTGTTCTGAGACAGAGGCTAGAATACGGCCACTGCTGCTCTGACTCTCAGAAGAGGCACAGAAAACCTCCACAGAGAGAAAGGGGATCCCTCCTACATTGTTGGTGGGAATGCAAGTTGGTACAGCCACTCTGGAAAACAGTGTG
>NW_023244956.1:0-755 GCF_002007445.2 Ailuropoda melanoleuca
AAAACAAACTGTGATATATTCATTTGGTGGATATTATATAGTAATGAAAAAGAATAAGCTATTCCTACACATAACATATACGGAAGCTCAAAACTTAATGGTAAATGAAAGAAATCAGACACAGAAGAGTACACAGTACCTGATACCATTTCATTTAAATTCAAAAACAGTAAACAATCCAAAGGTAACTATTCTGATAAGAATCAGCATACTGGGGGTGCCTGAATGGCTCAGTCATTAAGCATCTGCATTCAGCTCAGGTCATGATCCCAGGGTCCTCCCTGCTCAGCAGGAATCCTGCTTCTTCCTCTCCCACTCCCCTTGCTGGTGTTCCCTCTCTTGCGGTGTCTCTCTCTGTCCAGTAAATAAATAAAATCTTTAAAAAAAGAATCAGCATACTGGTTACCACTGGAAGGTAGCAGTAATGACTGCTTCTTGGACCCTGGCAATGTTCTACATCTTAATCTGAATAGTAGCTACGGGACTGTGTTCACTTCATGAAAATTTATCAAACAGTATACTCAAGATTAGTCCATCTTACTGTATATATGCTGTATTTCAATTTCTAAATGTTTTTCTTTTAACCTTTACACCCAATGTGGGGCTTGAGTTCATGACCTCAAGATCAAGTCACATGCTCNACAAATCAGAAACCTAAACTCAGCTTTTAGGAGGTAATATAGTATTCTGCTCAGAACTACACAGAAGTGAAGGGATTCATTCCAATAATTTAATAGAAAAGAACATATATCATT
>NW_023244957.1:0-1791 GCF_002007445.2 Ailuropoda melanoleuca
AAAAAAAAAAACTCAATGGATCCGTTGATTTTTTGTATCTACACGAGGTCAAATTGTAAAGCACTTTGACTTCCTGCATAGACTGGCCATCTTGGACCTCATAGTGGCCCAGTCCTGGGGAGATCAATGACTTTATTTTTTTTTGCCTTTTTCTTTTTTTTTATTATAATAATATTTTTTATTATATTATGTTAGTCACCATACAGTGCATCCCTGGTTTTTTATGTAAAGTTCCATGAGATCAATGAGACTTTAAATCCCTATGAGGGAAAGTGATCAGCGTGAAAATGAAATGATCAGAGACCGAAAACCAAATGATGCACCCCCTCCACAAATATTTAAAATTGCATTTGCTGCCTTCCTTTTATAACATGAACAAAAGAACCTATCAGGAAGGCTAAAAAGGTAAGGAAAGCTTGGAGCAAAACAGAAGGAAAAACATAGCAAAGAGAAGGGAATATAAAATAACACAATTATTTCTCAGCAGGTGCATGTCGGTGTATTAATCTTTGTATTACAAATCAAAAGTCAGGGGTGTGGAGTGATAGCATTTACACAGTAACTCACAGGTAGTACACGCTGGGGTCAGGATTCAAATGAAGGCGTGCCTGATGGGAGAGTCTTTATCTTTTCTCAGTGTTTCCCATGGCCTCCTCCATCATTGGGTCACCTGGGTTTATTCCCGCTAAAGGTGGGGATCCACGGGGAGGGGAGGGTTACAGAGAAGGTCCACCAAATGCAATCTCCACTCCTCACCTGATTGCATTTGGCTGGTATCCAGCGCATGCTGCATTTGCCCCCAAGTTCTCCCTCTTCAGTGTTTCAGGCACCGTCTCTGAGTTCCTCCCAGAAGCCCTTGCTCCTCAGTGAGGCTTCTTCAGAATACAGTCTGAGAGGAGTCTAGGATGAGGTGAGCAACCACAGAAGGAATTTGCCAGCATTTAAAACACCCCGAACAGCCTATAACTTAAAACATGCGTGCTTGCTTCCAAAAGAGAAAAAAAGCAGCTCCACCTTTTCCAAGTTTGGTAAGAACTTGCCATTTGCGACGACGTGGATGGATCTAGAAAGTATAATGCCAAGTGAAGTCAGCCAGTCAGAGAAAGACAAATACCATATGATTTCACTCATATGTGGAATTTACGAAACAGAACAAACGAGCAAAGGGAAAAAGAGAGAGAGGCAAACCAAGAAAACAGACTCTTCACTATAGAGAACAAGCTGATGGTTACCAGAGGGGAGGTGAAAGGGGGATGGAGGAAACAGGTGATGATGTATGGGAGTGTTGACTCACTATACTGTTCACCTGAAACTAACATTACACTATATGTTAACTAACCAGAACTTAAATAAAAACTTTTAAAAAATGAAACAAACTCAAAGGAAAGTGTAACCCCTCTATTTATAATCCCTGGTTTTTTAAAATAAGATCATCTGTTTTTAGAAAAAAGCTTAGAAGAAGCTTTAAAAAAAGCTTTCAGCGACACTTACTTAAAAGAAATACATCAACACATCAGTCGATTTTTCTTTGCTCTGGGGGGGAAATTGATTTTCAAATTTCTTTAATGTTACATTTTCTAAAATAAATCTTTATTACTTTTACAAAGAAAAATCAAAACAAACTTCAGTTTAAAAAGCAATAGGATTATCTTGCTACGTTATACATGATAAAATGTTTTGAAGTCCGATTGACAATAGTCTAGGAAAGCTGCAAAACCATTTATAATAATCATTTGTGTTTTCTTCTTGCTTCTTTGAAGACCCCAAAGAAAGAGAGATGTTGTTCTCTTC
>NW_023244958.1:0-1791 GCF_002007445.2 Ailuropoda melanoleuca
GTTATGGTTGGGGGTTTTTTTTTTTTTTTTTAAAGATTTTATTTTTTTGAGAGAGAGAGAGAGGGCGCTCAAATGGGGGAGGGGGAGAGGGAGAGAACTTTAAGCAGTCTCTTTGCTGAGTGCAGAGCCTGCCCCAGGGCTTGATCTCACAATCCTGAGATCATGACCTGAGCCAAAATCAAGAGCTGGACACTTAACTGACTGAGCCACCCCAGCATCCCACATTATGGTTAGAGTCTTAAGAGCAAAGTGTGAAGAAGCCTGGGCCAACCTCCTCTCTAGGTTGAGAGACCACGTGAAGAGGGCCTTGCTGATGGTGGGCACCAACCACCAGGCATGCGAGTGAGGCCATCTTGGGCCATCCAGCCCCTGGCAAGCCTCCAGGTGACGGCAGTTGCATGAATGACCCTAGGTGAGACCATCAGTAGAACTGCTCAGCTGAGTTCAGCTCAGGTTGCCAACTCACAGAATTATGAGCACATAATGTAATGGACACAGAAGTTAGTATCAGAAACAGGATGCTGCTGCAACAAAAACTTAAAATTAGGCATTGACTTTGGAATTCAGCAGCGAGAAAGAAGCTATAGAGGGGTGAAGAAATTTCAGCTTAAAACATGGTGAGGACCTGCTGCCAGGTGTTAGAAAAAGTCTGTGTGGTTATGTGGTATGAGAACCATTGGCAAACATGTTGTCATGGTAACTTGGGATTCAGACCATGAATTTGTGGATCTGACTAAGGAGGGGCTTCCCCCCTCTCTGGCCCTACCCCCAACCTTCCTCATGACTGCCTGGTGGTGGTCCCAGAAGAGCTTGATGGTGGGTGAGAAGTCCCCTCTGTCCGATTTTCCCGGATGCTCCACCCTCACACCAGCCCACACCCGGCCTTTAGCAATTAGTTAAAACTTGTAGCAGAGATCTCCCCCTCATCTGGTGCACTGTCTTCATCCCATGCCACAGGTGAGCCAGTGCTCTTGTCCATCTCTCTTCCCCTAGATTTCTGGCTATTGGGTTGCCTGTGACCTTAGCTCTCTGATGGGTTCAAGGACGTTATGTTTTTGTTGATTATTCAGCCTTTTCCTGTGGCTGTGGTGGCAGCAGTGTCTGGCAGGTTTCTACATCCAAGGCGGAAGCCAGAAACCATGTTCTTTCCTAAATCACATGTCTTTTGGGACCTGATTGTTTATGACATCACCTTCCTCTTTTCTGTAAGCTTCCTTAAAGCAGAGATCACATGGAGCCTGTTCAGTGCAACTTCCTTTAAGCCCAGCACTGCACTGGGCAGAAAAATAAGTTAATTAAAAAAAATAATGATAAAAGGAAATAAGCCTTCGGCATGCTTGCTGAGTCTACGTGAGCTCCTAATGGAGCAGCTTCTCCCTGGTAACGCATCAGGCTGCAGGATCCTGTGGGCTGCTTCCTCTCACCAGCACCGAGTCAAAGCCATAGCCTCTGAAAGTTGCTATCACCCAGCAGTCTCCACGCTGAGCACAGACAGCACAGTGCCTGGTATTCATGGGGAATTTACTACCAGGCACTTAGGCATTTTCTAGGCATCTGGGTCAGTCTGAGGCTGTACTTGCTGACTTAGGAGATGCTCCCTCCTCAATCCCTCTCCTGTGTGTTGTCAGGCATCCAGCGAGTTTCTTTATCCCAGTTGTTTTCTCTGTACCCTCTCTGGTTAACAAGAGAGCAATAGGTAATGTGATTCCACTCGTATGTGGAGTCGAAGAAACAAAACAGATGAACATAGGGGAAGGGAAGGAAAAATAAAATAAGATGAAAACAGAGAGG
>NW_023244959.1:0-1791 GCF_002007445.2 Ailuropoda melanoleuca
TCTGTAAAGAGTTTGATTCTGAAGCAGGACATAAGGAAAGAAAGATGCTTTCTCTCTTCCTGTGAGCTGTACGTATACCTATAGGGTTTAGTCTCCTTCCTGGCAACGTGGTGATGCTAGGAGCCTGCATGGATATGGGTCTTTTTAAATTGCTAGCATCAGCTTAGGTCGAGAGACAGAGAAAGAGCGAGAGGTGTTGTGATCCTGAGATCCAACTTAGGTTGCAAGAGCGGTTGTCTCTAGGGCTATTTGTGAGCAATTCTTTGACTTGCTTGTATACATCATAGGTTGTCGTATTCTTGACTACTAGACACAGCAGTTTTCCTCTCTGAGTTGGGAGTGACGAGTTAGCATCCGTTAGAGGCAGAAGCATGGACACAAAATGATACTGCGGATGGAGTGGGAGCAAAGCAAAGTGCTAGAAAGTTCATTCGCTGAAACACTCTCTGATACACCTAAGGGAACATTTTGAGGCATCTGATTCTAGGTCATTATGCTACTGTTAGACTCACCATACAAGGTTTATGTTCTTAATTGAACAAGTACAAATGTCCCGGTACTTACAGTTTTTAAAGATCTATGACATAAGTATTAAACACAAATAATAAAGCTGAGAGCCAGAAAATTTAAATGACAATCCAAAGGCACACAAACAGTTTCAGTTAGTGGTAAAACTGTTGAAAAGGCTGGCAGTACTTCACCCATGGCCGTACATTACTACCAGCATTCCTTCAGTTTGGATGTCTGCTGTGATATGAACTCGTGAATTAATAAATATAGCGTTGGAACTTCAGTCAATGAGAACAACAAATGTCTATCACTTCTAAGTCCGAGCTTCACTTACCACCCAGCAGGGCAGAAGGGGAATATAGCCACTGACTGTTTACATCAATATTTCAGGATGATAAAGCACTTTATTTTTATTTTGCTTTTAAAAATCTCTAGGAGTCAATTTTATTTTCCATTTTTCACAATGCATCATTCCAGGATCAATTTTGAGTGTGAAAAAAAGCATTTGAGATTAAATACAAATTCAAGTGGGCGTTAATGGTACTTGTTGAAATTCACTAGATTTTAGCAAGAGCACATTGGGTATGATTTCATTATGGTACTTGTACTATTGTGTATCATTAATTACCATAGTTGTCTCTCTCAATATCATTCTTTTCATTGTTCTGTGTGCCTTCAAGTCGAATGGGAGAGCTCCAGATGTAACAACTAACGGAAGATGTCACGAAGACTCAATACTCTGAGTCACCCTTGGGGCCACTTAATGGGCCAGACTGTAGTTAGTGGTATCTAAAGGACAAATCAAAACATATGGATTCAAACAAATATGGTTTTAAAACTCAATGTTTCCATTATTTAACTAGGCGATGTTGAGAAAGTCACTTCAACAACATGAAATTCAGCTGTTTCATCCAATAACCCAGGTTATTTTTTAATTTAAACTCAGGACTTTTATCAATTAATATTGCTGCAAAGCAAATTATCCTGTAAGTTAATGACTCAAAACGACAATCCTTTAATTAGCTCTTATTCTGTGTTTTTTCTGGTCTGAGTTGGCTGTTCTTGGTTGATCTAGAATGCTCTCGAATGTCTGCCCTTAGTTGGGCTGTCTGGGGAAGCAGAACCCTCCCTACTCGTGGCCTCTCATCTTCCAGGAGGTTAGCTCAGGGTTATACACATGGTGATGGAAAAATCCCCAGAGACAACAGAGGGCCAGCCCTAATGTGCAAGCATTTTTAACAAAATCCTTTAGTCAGAGATGCTGATGTCCCATTGGCCAAA
>NW_023244960.1:0-691 GCF_002007445.2 Ailuropoda melanoleuca
CCTAACGCTTCTAATGCCTAAGGGTGAGAAAATCGATTCTCCATAGCAAGTTGAAGATACTCTCTCCAATTACTCGCCTTGTTTTTATTTCTCCTGACTAGCATTCTAACTTGATCTGCCACACAAAAAGGATCTCATTGTTGTATTTTGCTCTTACCTATATTCAATGGCTCTGGTGTAATAGATAATAGCTATATCAAATCTTTCTTTTGAAAACTCTTCATTTCCTTTCATTTTCATTAGCTCTCCTTGCTGAGAAACCAAGGTGAAAGAAGACCCATCAATGAAAAGCAAAGACAATCAAGAACCCCAATATCTAGGAAAAACAGCTCTGGGCTTTTATCTCTAATAACAGAAATAAGCTGGGGGATTATTTTTGTAGAAAATGAGAACCCACTACCTTAAATATTTTGGTATATTTATTTAAAGAAATCTGTTTCTGATGACTCAATGCTAACTTTGCTAAAGGAATATTAACAAGTAAACAAAACCACCACATTATGAATAACTACAAACAATTTATGCCCTTGTGTATAGTATTCGGCAGGCCCACTTTTAAAAATACCTATCAAGCCTGCCATATAGCAGGGAAAAAAACAGATGCAAGGTGGGGCGCCTGGGTGGCTCAGTCGTTAAGCGTCTGCCTTCAGCTCGGGGTGTGATCCCGACATTCTGGGATCGAGCCCCACAT
>NW_023244960.1:700-954 GCF_002007445.2 Ailuropoda melanoleuca
CCCACATCAGGCTCCTCCGCTGGGAGCCTGCTTCTTCCTCTGCCACTCCCCCTGCTTGTGTTCCCTCTCTCGCTGCCTGTCTCTCTCTCTGTCAAATAAATAAAATCTTTAAAAAAAAAAAAGATGCAAGGTAAAAAATTTCAAATTAGAAAATGTGGTATTATTCAATAATCCTGAGTGCTTAAAAATATCTATATAAATTGGTAGCATATAGGCAATGTCGAATAGATTAATTGCCAAAAAATGAGGCAGCC
>NW_023244961.1:0-1792 GCF_002007445.2 Ailuropoda melanoleuca
AAAAAACAAATAAACAGTTACATATGGATCAATATCCTCAGTGAAATCCAGCAAGTAGGTGAGAGAATTTTACACAAGGAGCAACTACCCATTCAATATGGGTATTTGGGAGCAAATACCATATCAGAGGAAAATCCATATTGAATCAAGTAGAAAAAGCAGACACATTGGTACCATAACCCCATAACCCTCATCCCCAGCTCAGTGCCATATAATCAGGAAGGAACTTTCAACTCCTACCTTCTTTTTGAAGATCAATAAACAGAAGAGGGAACCCTTCTAAATTCATTTTTTTGAGGCCAGCAACACCCTGATACCAAAGCCAGACAAAGCTATCACAAGAAAACTATAGGCCACTAACAAAAAGATGCAAAAGTCTCCCACAAAATACGAGCTAACACAATTAAATAGGACATTAAAAGGATTATATGCCATGACCAAGCAGAATTTATCCCTGTGATGCAAAGACAGTTCCACATAGACAAATATTTGATATACCACATTAACAGATAAAACAAACCGCATTGATAAAAAAATATATATATGATCATCTCAATAGGAAAATGCATTTGAAAAAATTCAGCATCCTTTCATGAAGAAAAAAATTAAGTATGAAAGGAATATACCACAACACAGTAAAGGCCAATGAATGGGAAGACATTCTGTATTCCTATTTTAGAATATTGTTAAATCTGTGCTATAAAAATTTATCTACACATTCAATGTTATCCCTGTCAAAATTCCAATGGCATTTTTCACAGAAACCAAAAAGCATTCCTAAAGTTCTTAAGGAACAATGGAAAACCTCAAAAACCCAAAGCATCTTGACCAAGTACAAACCTGGAAGCATCATACTTCTTGACTTCAAACTCTAATATAAAGCTATAGTAATCAAAATAGTAAAGTACTCCATAAAAACAGATTTACAAACCATTTATCTTATAAGGAGTTAATACCTAAAATAAAAGAAATTGCTACATTTCAAAAAAAAAATCTGACTTAAAAATGGGCAAAGGACTTGAATAGGCATTTCTCAAAAGATACCAATAACCAATAGGTAGGCATATGAAGAGGTACGAAGATTTGTAATATCAAAAAGATATTTAAAGCACAATTGCTTATTTATAGCCAACCTAACTTTGTTATTGCACATAAAAATATAATTTGGAGCTATGGAAATATATCACTCAAATCTCCTGTGGCAAGAATGACCATTGACCAATTGCCCCACTGCACCCACCACATTTTTTTTCCTGATGCTTCACTTCCCCTAGGTTTCTCCTAGTGAATAATTGTATATGGCTGATGATATAATGTAGGCTCATCCTTGCAGTAAATGTGAATCCTACAGTGGTTCAAGGACTCCCCAGTAGCCTTACCAAAACTGTCTTTGGAACAGTGCCACAGTCTAACACTTCCTAATAGTAGATAGGAAAGCCTGAAATGTGGTCTGAAGATTATACTTGTGCAATTATCTTTCATAGTGGTTTCCTCCAACAACTTTTTACACATCTAAAGTTCCCTTGGCTCTATTTCTTAGAGTGTCCAGAATGGTATAGATAATGTTAAACTGATTTAGATCATCAAAAATAAAAGTTTTACCTCCTCCATTATGAAAAAACAACATTAGCAAATATCACATATTTTAGTTACTATGAGGCAGGTACAGCCCTAAGCACTCAACAGGTATTATTTTATACAATTCTCATAATAATTCTAAGATTATTACCAACTCCATTTGAGACACATGAGAATTGTAGGACAGGTTATACTTCTGGCAAAAAAAAAAAAA
>NW_023244962.1:0-1793 GCF_002007445.2 Ailuropoda melanoleuca
AAAACAAAAATGTGGAAGGGAGGAGGACAAGAAGGAGGTGGAGGAAGAAGAAAGGTTGCTTATTTATTCCATTTATGTGTGTCTTTTATCTTTTACCCTGGTCTGAACCAATGGGACTACATCTGTGAAAATTAGAATATATTATCAATTCATAATTTTCATTCTGGATTCTTGTTTTGGAAAGTTGTACTAATCAGTTGTATTAATATTAAATATAGAATATATAGAATATATTAATATATATAAAGTACATTATATATATATATTAATTGCAGAGAGGGAATTTAAGATTCTATTTTTTCTATCCTAATTGAAGGTGTCATATGTGTTTATGAGAAGAGTATGGATCTGAATTGCAGTATTTTCTTCAGTAATATGATATTCTGTGATTTGCAGCTTCGTGGTCTTTAACCATTTATTTTTGGGTCTTTTTCATTGATAAATTTAAATGCTTGCAGAGAGATCAAAAGAACTTCTGTAGCTGCCAAGAAAATCAGAAAATATTCATTCTCCGAGAGCTATATATTTATGTCACTCTTTGGAAGACCTGATGAAAATAGGCCTAAGTAACACTCCTAAGCAACTGTAGTTTTATCTGTGATTGCAATCTCTCCTCTCAATCTTCAAAGGAATTTTGATTCGATGAATGCCTGTGTGTAACTATAAAAATGGAAGCATAGAAAAATGGTCATAGAATGGCAAATGACTCTCATGTATTGGGACTTTTACTGGTCCCTTGGTCAGGATTAAGAAAAATCTACATTGAAAATACATCTTGTAAGTTTTTGTCAAATTTCTTACTGTGGATAGAAAAGAGGCCACCCCACAGAGGTTCTGCCACTTTAGAAGGGTATGACTCTTCATTAGCATATTTTGTATCTCCATTCATCCACCCACCCATCCATCCATCCATCACATTTATTTACCTATTTGCTCATTCACAGGTGTTTTCTGAGAACCGATTTTGAACCAGGAACTATGCATGTTACTAATAAACAAGGAGACAATATTCTCTTGACTCAAATTCCCTGGTGCTCATAGTCTACTGGGGAAAATGTAAGTCTTAAACTATTCACCAAATTTAATTAATTCCAATCGTAGCAAGTGGTACGGTGGGTAATTAGACGTTCTTATTGAAGTGCACAATGAGAAGGGGTAGCTAACCTGGATGTAAATTAGGAGAATTTTTCCTTGGGCAAGTAATATTTTACTGAGACCTGGTAACCAAAAGGACTTAGTTAAACAAATCCGAGTAGAATATGAGTGGCTGTGAAGAGAAAGTGTTCTGAAAGAGGGGAAAGCCCATAAAACATCTCTCCAAGTCAGGAAGAAACATAATGCTCATAAAAAGTTTCCTTGTCTTTCCAAGCTTCTAGAGACTACCCATATCCCTTGGCTTCAGGCCCCCTTCCTCAATTTTGAATGCCAGCAAAGTTGTATCACTCTGTGCCTTCTTTCTGAAGTCTCACCATCCTCTAACGCTCCTATTCTGCTTCACTTGTCTACTTTTAAAGACACGTGATTATACTAGATGCCACAGAGATAATTCAAGAAAATTTTCCTTAATAGAAGGTCAGCCAAATACCAGTATTATTCCCATCTACAACCTTTTGACATGTAAGGTACCATAGACAGATTCTGGTGATTAGGGCCTGGTTATCTTTGGAGGGCCATTTTCTTGCTTACCACTGTCAGGAAAAATCTATAGGAAGGAGAATGAACTCTGCTTAGTACTGATTGATTAGATGTGGTAAAAGATAAGGACAGAAGTATAAAGACTGACTTTAGAGGTT
>NW_023244963.1:0-1793 GCF_002007445.2 Ailuropoda melanoleuca
AAATAGATATATATGATAGTAAACTGAATCTAGAAACAAATACAGATATACTTGAAACCTGGTAGTACTGAACCGTAGATGATGTGATTGTTGAGTAGTTAACTTTATGGAAAAACAATAAACAAAAATGTGTATGTCACGGCATACACAGAGACTGACAGAGACTGAAAGGGATTGAGAAGGAAGGGACATGGAGAGGGAGAGGGAAGGGACAGAAAGAAGGTGGGAAGGAAAAAAGGGGAGAGCCATGAGGAGAGGGAAAGAGAAGGGACAGAAAGAAGGTGGGAAGGAAAAAAGGGGAGAGCCATGAGGAGAGGGAGAGAGAAGGGACAGAAAAGCAGAGGGACAGGGGGAGAGATGGAAAGAGAGGGGGGAAAGGGAGAGGGAGAGGGAAATTACAGAAGAATCAAGAACTCAATGTGGAAGATAATATTTACAATTTTAGGTAACATATATTTTTTATCTTTTTTGAGTATATTGTTTTTATCACCATATTTATTCATTTCTATTTATTTTTCATTATTGAAATATAAAAAACATACAGTGTTCTATTAGTTTCAGGTGTACAACATATCGATTCTACAATTCTATACAATATTCTGCTCACCATGATTAGTATGGTTACCATCTATCACATTAAAATATTATTGAGTATATTCCCTATGCTGTACTTTTTATCACTGTGATTTATTTATTTTATAACTGGAAGTTTATACCTCTTAATCGCCTTTATCTATTTTGTCCATCCCCCACACACCTCCCTTCTGGCAACCACCAGTTTGTTCTCTGTATTTAAGAGACTTTTTGTTTATTCTGTTTTTCAGATTTCATACATAAGTGAAATCATGCGGTATTTGTCTTTGTCTGATTTATTTCACTCAGCATACCATCTATGATCAATCTATGTTGTTGCAAATGGCTAGGTTTCATTCTCTTTTATTACTGAGTAATATTCTATCATATATCTACATATCTGTATCTATAAATATATCTACATCTATAATCTATCTATCTACCTATCACATCTTCTTCATTTATCAGTGGATACCTGGGCTGCTTCCATATCTTGGCTATTGTAAAGAATGCTGCAATATACATAGGGGTGCATAACCAGCAAGGAAATTGAAGCAGTATTCAAAAATCTCCCAACAAACAAGAGTCCAGGACCAGATTGCTTCCCAAGGGGAACCTACCAAACATTTAAAGAAGAATTAATACCAATTCTTCTGAACTGTTCCAAAAAATAGAAATGGAAGGAAAAATTTCAAACTTTTTCTATGAGGCCAGCATTACTTTGATCCCAAAACTGGACAAAGACCCCACCAAATAGGGGAATTACAGACCAATATACCTGATGAATATGAATGCCAAAATTCTCACCAAGATACTACCTAATAGGATCCAACAGTACTTTAAAAGGATTATTCACCACGACCAAGTGGGATTTATTCCTGGGCTGCAAGGGTGGTTCAACATCTTCAAATCAGTTAATAAAATAAAGGACAAGAACCATATGATCCTCTCAACTGATGCAGAAAAAGAATTTGACAAAATACACTGTCCTTTCTTGATTAAAACTCTCTGCACAGACACTTTTCCAGTGAAGACATACATATGGCTAACACACATGAAAAAATGTTCAAAATCATTAGTGATCAGGGAAATTCAAATCAAAACCATACCACCTTATGCCAGTTAGAATGGCAAAAATAGACAAGGCAGGAAACAACAAATGTCGGAGAGGATGTGGAGAAAGGGGATCCCTCCTACATTGTTGGTGGGAATGCAAGTTG
>NW_023244964.1:0-1793 GCF_002007445.2 Ailuropoda melanoleuca
CCATATGATAATTGTCTTTCTCTGCTTGACTTATTTCACTTAGCATTATCTCCTCCAGTCCCGTCCATGTAGCACTGTTTTTGGATGTGTTTATCTGTTTGAGGGTGTTCTCTTCTATTCCTAGCTTGCTGAGAATTTTTATCAACATGTTGCACTACAATAGGTGCTAAGTGAAGTTCTTCAGGCTTATGAAAAATTGTATCAGTCAGAAATTTGGATCCATAAGAAGAAAGGGTTCAGGAATTAGTAAATATTTCGGTAACGCTATGACATTTTCTTTTTTTTTCTTTTTTACTCTTTCTGAATTATTTGAAACACAACCGATTTTCAAAGAAGAAATAGTATTGTGATATGCATAAATATGTGGTAGGAAAGTATGTGACAACAACAGCACAAAGGATGGGGGGGATGGAATAGGAAGAATACTGTTATAAATTTCCTGCATTACAATATGAGCTGATACCATATCAGTCTAGACAACATTAATTTATGGCAGACTGCAAGAAATTAATCCACTAATTCACTCTGTTTAATTAATATTAACTAATGCATAGCCTTACCTAATAATTTTTTCTTTAATTCATTTCTTGATGCTCTGAACATAGTTTTTTGGTCTTTCCAACAAACAAAGCTGGTTGCTGCCCAGGATCTTAGTACTGTCTGCCTAGAACATCATTTCTTCCAATCTTGGAGTGTCTAGCTCCTTCTCATCATTTAGGTCTCAGCTATAAGTCACTCCTCAGTGATGACTTTTTCCCCTACTCAATCTACACTCTCTGTTTATGTTTATTTTATATCAAGATTTTTTAACTTCAGTTTATTGTCTCCCTAGCACCATATTTGATTATTATTTCCCCAGTACTATTCACTTCCCTTTACAACTCTAACCCCTACCTAGCACAATGCTTATAATTTATAATTCCTGAAAGTCTTCATTTCATGAAATCAGGCATATGCATTTGGGGCAGAACCAAGTTGCAGGCATAGTGCCTAAAGACATCACTAGAATCTAAAATCAAACTTTTCTGATGTCAGAGTGTGTTTTCTGATGGAGATGTTGCTGTGATTCATTATTCTGTCCCCTGGTAGCCATTAGCCTCACCTAGCAAGTCAAGATTAGTTGGCTTTCAATCTCTTCTCCGTTCTTTTGATGGAATGTTAACTGTTAGTCAAATGATCAAAATCTGTGCATCAAGAAATACAAATAGAAGAAAAAGAGCCAAATGAATTTATGAAGCTTTAAGTAACTTAGAATTGGCAGTAACCCAAAAATAGAACCTAAGAAAAGATGGTAATTTCTCATAGCTTTCAGTGAAAGAATTTTCTCCCTTGTCAATATAATTTGTACTTTGACGTAGTGATGATCTTTCCCAGATTTCCTATGATGACCCCAAAAACAATAACCTCTCCTACTCTCAAGTCTTGCGTACTAATTTGTTTTTTCAGGTAATGTGGCCACCATACCTTTTGGCATTTTTCCATACTATTTCTTATATCTAAATTGCTTCCTGCTACTGTCCACCAAATAAATTGCCCCTTCTTTTCACTTTCATTTAGACTCTGACTACTTCGTGTCAAGTTAACTTTCACCAGCATTTATGAAGCACTTAATCTGTGCCAGGCTTCTAACCTAGTTGTGTACACGCATCATTCATTGAAAAGCTTCATGGGCATCTATGAGATTGGTTTGTTATTCTTTTTAATAAATTGAAAAAAAAAAACTTGGGGGGTGCCTGGGTGGCACAGCAGTTAAGTGTCTGCCTTCGGCTCAGGGCGTGATCCCGGCGTTATGG
>NW_023244966.1:0-1794 GCF_002007445.2 Ailuropoda melanoleuca
GTATGAATCCACATTGGAAAGATGTGACTCAGGGGGCCCTTCGCTTCCTCCTTCCTCAGCTCAGCCACTGTTCCGTGGCTCTCAGAGCCGCGAAGACTCCACCCGTGAGCACAGCAAGGTCACTCAGAGTGGAGCCCGAGTGAACAAACCTGAACTCACAGCGACCAAATACCGAATCACGGTATTGTACCTGGGAACACCTCAGAAGGACCTGGCACATTTGCTTGTAGTGTCCTTTCTAAAACACCCACACTGCAAAGGAAAATGACAGTGTTCATGCTTTCTCCCCTACAAAGAGTCACAAAATTAAACTTGGAAATACATTGTCCGCGTGCTGATCGTCCTGTGAAGTCAAGTACCATCGTGAAATCAAACGATCCCTGGCTTTGCTCTGGGGATTTTTTTTTTTTTAAATTTCAGTTTATTTTATCCCCAACAGAAGGATGTACGAGGGGCCAGCAGAGAGGGAGGGAAGGAGCACCAGCGATGGTCTTTCCTACTGCCCCTTCCTCCGTGGCTTCTTCCCTGTGGTTCCTGGGAGATCTGTGTTCGTCCAGAAGCAGGTGTCACAATAGTTCTGCTGTTCTTATGTTTTTAACCATTGGTTTTGGTGGTGCTAACTTGAGTCGTGGGCTGCAAGGATGCTGGCTGTGGCGAACCCTTCATGGCCACACGCGCCTCTGGCAGAAGGTCCGTGTGCTCCATGTCTGTGCAGTACTATGGCGGCAGGCAGTGTAGTAAGTGGACCAAGATGGTGCCTTGCTTCTTACACTTCCAAACCACATCACCTTGGGGTAAGCTCTACCGCCTTGCTCTCCTTATCTGTGAAATGGGGGAATAATTACATCTACCTCCTAGCGTTCTGAGATGCGAATAAGGTCATCACTGGCAGCGCCGGTGAGTGTCACGTTGTGTCTAGCATCAAGGGAGCCCTCAAACGCTCACTGTCTACACCACCATTTCTGCCTCCCCCCACCACCAATGCTGCTGCTGATGCCTCTACTAGTCCCAATGCCCCCACGGCAATTTTCTTCCAGCAGGTCTTTTCTGAAATAGGTTTCCCCTCTTATGGTGGGGCAGGAGGAGTGTGGGGCCATACAGGTGGTCAAATCTACTTTCTGTGCCCCTTCGGAAGGGCGTCCACCCCAAAATTTGGGCCAAATGTGCTTTAAATTGTCTTGAAGTATATTCAGTTTTGTATTTCTTCCCTCTGATAGTTTGTAGTATCCAATCACTGGCCACAAAAATGCTCTCCCAGCTCCTGCTCCCCCTCCTCTGAACTTACTGAGTTATGGAAAGTGTATTATGGAGTGTGTTTTGCTTTGAGATAACACTATCAATGCTCAGCCAAATACACGGAGCACCTAACAGTACGCCGGACCCTGGCTTGTACTCTGAGCACTCGGCGATGGATCTGCCTCCCTTTCCCTGCTCTCGAAGAGCCATCAGTCTATCTGGGAGACCAGTAAATAGAGGAACCTAGCATGGGGTGGGAAAGGACACATTCTCAAAGATTATCAAGGTTCAGCTAGACACGATCTTCCTTTCTCAGATTCTTCCTCGTTCCCCCTAAGAAAACTCTAAGTGAACATTTTGAAAGAAGTTGCTTCTAAGATTTCTAATGGACCCATTAAGTGGATGCAAAACTTACCAAATCTAGAATTAGGACAGCAGACGTTCTCAGATTTTAGACAACAGGAAACGTGATGTCATATGGGAAAATATGCCTGGAGATTTTTTTTTATTACAGTATATGATGTATAGATTTCATCCTTAAGACTAGAGTATCATAAG
>NW_023244967.1:0-1794 GCF_002007445.2 Ailuropoda melanoleuca
ATGAAGCATCAAACTTTACATCGGAATCTGGGGATGTACTGTAGGGTGATTAACATAATATAATAAAAAAATCAAAAAAAATTAAAAAAATGATTTTAAATGTAATTTATCTAAGGTCTTTATTTTTGTGATATTAATAAGCTTTGCTTATTGAACATTTTATTGCCCTCCACATTTTATATTTACGTATTGTTTATTGTTTGTATCCTAATATTAAAACTATAATAATGTGTTTACACTTTAAATTAAAAAGTATCTCAGAAATGGAGATTCCATATATGAAGGTACATTGCTTTGTGCCTAGCAGAGATGCACATCCATACTTTTTTTTCCCATGTTTTTTACTTTCCTTTCTAGTCCCTTCACATATGCCATCCAATGTTCTAGTTATGTCCAACACACTTGCTCTTCCATACTTCATTATTAAGTCTTTGAAAGAAAAAACCAAATTTAGGATGTCTTTCTGTTCCCATCGATTCCTATCATTATTAATCATTTACACAATAAGCATTTATTGAGTACCCAAAATATAACATTCAGGAGATGCTGAGATACATAAAATATGCCTTAAGTGCATTACAGAAACTCAGAAGAGGTGACATTTGTAGTAATGAGAAAATATGAACAGGAAATTGCTCAAAAATGCCCATAAAAAGTGGGTAATGATATTACAGGTAGAGAGAATAAGTTTAAAGATTTATAGGCTTTAAATGATAAGTATATTGGAGGCTGTAGATAGTTCTGGGCAGCCAGGGAGCTGCACACATAGAAGAAAGTCATGTAGGCTGAGAAAGGTAGACTGTGTCAGAAGGTGAAAGATTTGTTGTGTCTTAGAAATTTAAGGTTTTTTGGGGATTTTGTTTGCTTATTTGTTAGACACTGAGAGAAGCCAATTATTTTAATCAGGAGAATGACATGGGCACACGATTTTATAGGGTGGCTCTTTTCATATAAGACGGAATGGATGGTGTCCCTGGGTGGCTCAGTAGGTTAAGTGTCTGCCTTTGGCTCAGGTCATGATCCTGGGGTGTTGGGATCGAGCCCCACATGGAGTCAAGCCCTGCGTGATGTCAGGCTCCCTGCTCAGGATGAGTCTGCTTCCACTTCTGCCTCTGCCCCTCCCCCGCTCATCCACCCTCTCTTGTACACCCACTCTCTCTCTGAAAGAAATAAATGAAATCTTAAAAACAAAAAACAGGATGGACTGAAGAGAAGAGATGCTGAACATATTAGCACATAGTTATTTTAGTGCTAAAATGAGTTGTTAAACTCTGTTCGCATGTGTGTTGTGTGTGTGCACGTTTGTTGTGGTTTCTAAAAAAATGCGCTGAATATGTATGCTTTGTAGGGAGGCATAAAGGGTGTTTGGTAAAGATTCAGAACTTTTATAGAAAGTATACTGAATTGGGACAGGTTAGTACGTGTCTGTGTCAATGGAAGATGATTATTGAGTATTGAGAACAGGACGTTAGCTGAAGAGGAGTGGGGAGATTAGAGTAATTTTTATCTCTACAAGTCAGTACTTCCATTTTAACAACCATGGCTGGCTGTTTGTCTTCTATTATTTTCAGTGTTACTGAAAGGTAATTACTAGTAGCATGTTAAATAATGTGTAAGATAAGGTAAAGTAGATGTGGTCACTGAAATGTATGTTTTAAAAACGGAGAGGCGCCTGGGTGGCTCAGTCCTTAAGCGTCTGCCTTCAGCTCAGGGCGGGATCCTGGTGTTCTGGGATCGAGTCCCACATCAGGCTCCTCTACTGGGAGCCTGCTTCTTCCTCTCCCACTCCCCCTG
>NW_023244968.1:0-295 GCF_002007445.2 Ailuropoda melanoleuca
GAAATATCAACGAACATCATCTCTCGTGAGTAAGGGAGAATGAATGAAAAGGTTCAGGATTTTCGAGGTCAGAGCGCCCATCACATTGGTAATAAAGCAGAGCGTCCAGGAAAACACCTCCAGCGAACAGCAGCATTTTCACTGGGGACCCCGATTCCACATTGGGTGTAGGGGCCTGGGGAGGNGAAACAAACTGTGAGGGGAAAGCCCCGGAGTTCACGACGGCCTTATGGAAGGTGGAACAGGAATCAAGGGGCTTTGGTACCGTGAGTGAAACACGACGAACACAGCACTG
>NW_023244968.1:540-766 GCF_002007445.2 Ailuropoda melanoleuca
AGTGGACTCTGAGACCCCACACAGTCCAGGGAAATATCAACGATCATCATCTCTCGTGAGTAAGGGAGCATGAATGAAAAGGTTCAGGATTTTCGAGGTAACAGCGCCCTTCACATTGGTAATAAAGCAGAGCATCCAGGAAAACACCTCCTGCTAACTGCAGCCTTTTCAATGGGGACCCCGATTCCACATTGGGTGTAGGGGCCTGGGGAGGATCCAGCGCTTA
>NW_023244969.1:0-1794 GCF_002007445.2 Ailuropoda melanoleuca
AAAAAGGTAGTAAATAATTTAAACTACTTGCTTTGTTCTTGTATCTTATATGAACTACTTTTTAGTTGTAGAAAAGAGAGCATAGAAATTAGAGAGCATAAAATCTAGTCAGCCGGCTAACCTATGTTCTTTCCACTGAGAGATTAGTTTATTATTAAGTAATACAGCAGTATTATATACTATAAAGTATTACATGTCATTGACTAATCCATTCATTCTCACATTTAAATTATCATGTTATACCACGAGATCATATCCCCACTACATAGAAATATGTACCTTCTATCCTGTCCCAATCCCTTAAATTAACAACTTCGATTTTAAAAGTATATAAAATTAACAGTGTGATACACTGAATAAAAACATGAGGAATTTGTAAGCCATAGGATTCAGAAACAATAGGACTGATAGAAGAAAAGATAAGAGTAAGCCACAGCTGAAATTATGCAAGGGGGAGAACTGGGAGGTGGGAGAAAGCTATTCTCTTAGCCAAGAACGAATGGAAAGGAAAAGGCAGAGGAGACCCTGGGGCAGCCATCATGTGATCAGCTGGATACGCATTCTGGAATCTGAGCCAAGGAGCCCATATCATGCCTCAGTTAGGCAGCAGTCAACAGTGGCATCTACCCACAGGCTAAAGCAATGAGTGTGGGCACTGAGACCTGAAAAACAGGCCCTGCCCCTGAAAGCTAGCAAACTCTGGAGGACTAGAAGCCTACAACAAGGTGGATACATGAAGAACATTGACTAGCTACACAGCCGGCTCATCCTACTATCACTGGTGGCAAACTCTAAGCCCTGCACTATCAAAACCAGCACTCCCTGCCAGTCAAAATAGAACTCATTAAAGATTAGTTAACAACTACACAATAGAATAACTATAACTTGGGGTACACTAGTAAATGTTTAATAACTAACTTGACAAGAAAAGAAAAAGAAAGAAAAAAAAGAAGTCCCGATTTGTGTCACTTACTGATTTTCCATGGGGTAAATATTTCTACTATGACCTGCTTCAAGCTAACAATGTGAAGTCAGTCACTGATGGACAGTGTGGGAGAGATGCACATGATGGGCTCCCTGAGTCAAGCTGAGCCAGCTCCAGCACACTGCTGACTTGTACGCAGCCAGTCATTTGTTTTCATTCACTTAGAAAACGTTTACTGAGCTCCTTCTATACCAAGTGTTGTTTAAGGCATTAAAGATATGTGGTACACATTGCAGAAATGGTCCCGATTTACATGACGTTTACATTCTATTTGGGGCAGGTAGAAAACAAAAGTTTAAAAATGGGTAATACCAGATTTTGATAAGTTTTGTGAACCAATAAAACAGAGTGACTGGATGTTTGGGCTTACCTTAGAACTAATTAGAGAAAACCTCACATTCAAACAGATGCCTAAACAACAAAAAGGAATAGTCAGAAAACATTTTGGGCTGAGGGTTTCAAGCAGAGAGACCAGCAGTGGTGGCAACTAGTCTGCTGTGCCAGGTACAGAAAGCAGATCAGGTGGGTGGAGGCAGGAGTGAGGAAGAAAGTCGGGGGAGATGAGACCAGAAAAATGGCAGCAGTAAGATTACATAAAGCCTTGAGATAATGGCTTTAGATAATAACAGATGTTATTCTAAGGCAAAATGAAAATTTTTGAGGCTCTTACCTAAGAGACCTACCTGAATCTCAAATTATTAATATTTTGAGAATATGAAAGAGTAAAGCAGGAAGACCAGTTAAGAGTCTACTACACCACAGACTAGCAGAAAATATTTGCCACAATTATGTCAGATGAAAGACTCTGT
>NW_023244970.1:0-1794 GCF_002007445.2 Ailuropoda melanoleuca
CCCCCCCAATCCAGTTACTTATTTGTTTAGCTTTAAAATTTTAAAAAGATTTTATTTATTTATTTGAAAGAGAGAGTGAGAGACAGCACAAGTGCTGGGAGGAACAGAGGGAGAAGAAGAAGCAGATTCCGGCTGAGCAGGGAGCCTGATGCGGGGCTCGATCCCGGGACCCCGGGATCATGACCTGAGCTGAAGGCAGACGTTTAACTGAGCCACCCAGGTGCCCCTATTTGCTTGTTTAGCTTTAGAAACAAAGTGCAATGGAGCTTAATACACCTATGGCTCTTCCCTCTTCTCATTCTAACCATCTGAGCCAGGCCTTACTAATTTGGCATAAACCCACCATATGCTATAATTTACTTAATAATTCCCTATGGTGTACTGAGTTCTGTAAAACTCATTTTAAAACAGTAAAGTGGAATTAAGACACTTCAAAAAGACAAATCTGATACTTTGGGTATCCAAGGTTTCTGTCAATTTGTTAAATATGCACTAGGAATATGAAAATAAAATTGAAGAATCCTTAGAAGGGATGGTTAAAAAACAGTTACTGATGTGATCAAAAACAGAGTTAGACAAAATGAAGAGACACAGAAATATGTCCCAAATGAAAGAAAAGAACAAAATCCACAGCAAGACACCTAAGTTAAATGGAGATAAGTAATATTACTGATAGAGAATTCAAAGTAATGGTCATAAAAATACTCACTGGACTTGAGAAAAGAGTGGAAGACATTGATTGGTGAGAACCTTAACAGAGAGATAAAAAAGAACCAGCCAGGGATGAAGAACACAATAAATGAAATAAAAAATACACTGGATGGGGATGCCTTTGTGACTCAGTTGGTTAAGTATCCACCTTCGGCTCAGGTCATGATCTCAGGGTCCTGGGATTGAGTAGCACATCAGCCTCCTTGCTCAGCGGGAAGCCTGCTTCTCCCTCTGCCTGCCGCTCCCCATGCTTGTGTGCAAATAAATTAAAAAAATCTCTCTCTGACAAATAAATTAAAAAAATACACTGGATGGAATAAATAGTAGACTAGATGAAGCAGGAGAACGGATCAGTGACCTGGAGGACAGAGTAATGGAAGTTGATCAAACTGAGCAGATGAGAGAAAAAATTATGCAAAATGAGAACAGACTTAGAGAACTCAACGACTCTATCAAAAGTAATAACATCTGCATTATAAGAATCCCAGAAGAAGACAGAGAAAAGAGAGCAGAAAATTTATTTGAAGAAATAGTAGCTGAAAAATCTCCAAATCTGGGGAAGGAAATAGAAATCCAGGTCCAGGAAGCACAGAGATCCCCTTATAAAATGAACCCAGGGAGATCCACACCAGGACATGTAGTCATTAAAATGGCAAAATGTAATGATAAAGAGAGAAGTTTAAAAGCAGCAAGAGAAAAGAAAACACTTACAAATAAGGGAAACCCCATAAGGCTTTCAGGTGATTTTTCAGCAGAAAACTCTGTAGGCCAGATGGGAGTGGCATTCACAGTGCTGAAAGGAAAAAATCTGCAACCAAGAATACTCTATCCAGGAAGGCTATCATTCAGATTAGAAGCAGAGATAAAGAGCTTCTCAGACAAACAAAAGTTAAGAGTTCATGACCACTAAACCAGCTCTACAAGAAATGTCAAAGGGGGCTTTTTGAATGGAAAGAAAAGACCATAAACAGGAGTAAGAAAGTAGGAAGCACAAGAGCAGTAAAAATAAGTATATCTGTAAAAATCAGTCAAGGGACTCACAAAATAAAAGGATGTAAAGTATGACACCATATACCTAAAACA
>NW_023244971.1:0-1261 GCF_002007445.2 Ailuropoda melanoleuca
GGCACAGGCTCCGGAGGGAGGGGCGGTTAGATGAGGGGGCAGGAAGACAGAGCTGGCCCGTGCTCAGAGGTAAGAGTGACCACGAGCTCCTCTCCTGCAGCAAATCCCATGCGCCAGCAGACTACCGGGTTCTGCTGGGGAGCACGCAGCTGTATCAGCACACCCCGCACACGCGGGAGCTGTCCCTGGGCCGGATTATTGTGCACCCAGACTTCGAGAAGCATCACCCCTTCGGGAGTGATATAGTCATGCTACAGCTGCGCCTGCCTGTGAAGCTCACCGCCTACATCGCCCCCGCCTGCCTCCCAAGCCCGAGCCTGCAGCTGTCCAGCAACTTGTCCTGCTGGATCACCGGCTGGGGCATGCTCAGCGAGGACAGTGAGGGGGTGTGGGAGATGCGGGCGGGTGAGGGCTGCAGGGGAGAAGGGAGGCGTGGCTGGGCCTGAGGGGCCCCAGGCAAGAGGCCATGGGACCTTGGGCCTCTGGGCCTCATTTCTAGACGACTGGGCCACTTTAGTGCTAGTTCTGAGTAGTGTGTGATTCTGCGTTCCCTAAGTCTGAGGGACTGTCCAGCCTCCAGCATTCTCTCTCTCTCCTCCTTGCAAGTGTGCGAATGCACACACACACACACACAGAGACACACACACACACACAGAGGCCGGTTCTTCTTCCTCGAGGGCAGGGACCATGTCTCACTTGTTTTAATATCCCAAGCTGGCTGCAGGTCCTAGACACTCCACCACTGCCTCCCCAGTCCGACAGACCATCGCTCCAGACTGGTCTCCCAGCTCCACCCCGCGTGCCCTGCGTTAGCATCCACATGGCTGTCTGTCCTCTTTAAAACATGAGTCTCGCCACTTCCCTGCTTAGCTCCCTGCATGCCTTCCCATCTGTGCTTAGAACAAGTCCCAACTCCCTGCCTTGGCCGTCAGGTCTGTGTGATGTTGGCCCCACCCCCCTGCACACAGCTTCCCAGCCACCAGCCTCCTTCCAGGCTGTCCTCACCCCAGGCCCCCCGTGGCCTGGGCTGGCCTCTCCGCCCCCCAGCGTTTGCATGCGGAGTCGCTCTGTCTTTATGTCTACAACTCGGCCCCTCCTCTGCAGAGCTCGACTTGCTCACAGGAGCTAAAGAGGGACTTCCTCCTGTTCTGTCTCCTTCACACCATTTATTAGATTTAGAACAGCCCCATCCACTTACCTCCTCACCCTGTGTCCCCAACAACAATGCCCCCTGTGTCAGGGGTGTCCACAAGATGCCCAG
>NW_023244972.1:0-1794 GCF_002007445.2 Ailuropoda melanoleuca
CTTGTGTTCCCCCTCTCACTGGCTGTCTCTATCTCTGTCAAATAAATAAATAAAATCTTTAAAAAAAAAAATATCTTCTAGATTTCCTACAATCTAGCCATCTAACAGCTTGCAGACAAATTATACATATGCTCTTTGCTGCCTTCTTCAGAATATGCCGTTCATTGGTCAGTCCAGAATGGGAGCATAAACTTTTTATCCTGCAGGTTCAAGAAAGTCTTAGTATGGTAGAACAGAGGGCCATGAGAATGGCAGAAGTTCTTGGGAAAAACTCATCCTCAACCTAAGGAGTTAGGGTACCAGAGCTTGATCTGAAAATACAGGGCCTCTTAGGAAGGGTCAATTCTGAAGTCAGCAGGATATGCACTGACCTTACCTTTTCCAAGGACTTGGAAAAAAGTAGAGAAGGAAAAAACACTTCAGTGCCACTTTAACCTCAGTGCTATTCTGGAATGCCTGAAATACAAGTAGGGGAAGTGTTGACAGAAGACATGCCATCTGTAGTTGAGGGATCAACAGGCAACACCTGGAGCCTAAGGCCTCAGAAACCTGGCATTGAACCACGTGGAACCACGTGGTGGCAATGTCAAGTAATGGCATAGGATCCTTCAGTCAACAGCACAGGCAAATAAAGAGAATAGTGAGGCACCCCAGATGACTCCCTGTATAATTTCTGAAAGGGATTTGGACTGATGCAGGAGTGTCATTCACCAGTTTACCAGGGACTGCTGAGCAGAGGGCTCCTGTTTGAAATTTTTTTAGTGCTGCTCTTAGCTGGCGTCACTTGGAGAAGGCAGGTTTCATCATCAGCTGGCACCAGGTAAATATATAAATGCAAATAACCCTGTCAGAGCCACTTCCTTTTTGACGCAATAAATTTGACTTACAAATGTCACAAACTGTACAAAGTGAATGGTGCAATGGCAGCTTGGACACCTGATTTCACTTTGACCTGAATAAACGTTGAAATTTAAAAACTGTGTATTGCTTATTCTCTTCCACAGCTTTTCCATTCAGTTTAGAGTTTCCTACAAAGTCATAGGAGATGCTTACTAAAAATACAAGTTATTGAGCCCTTTTCCTGGGTAATTAGGCCTTACTAATTGACATATGAAAACAAGTTATACATTTTAAGTGCTTTACTAAAAAGTAATGTGTGCGTTATAACTGAGGTAGGTCATACGAGCGCACTAAGACAAGGCACCAGGAACCCAATGAAAGGACTCCAGAAAGACACCATTATCCACCTTCACCCTGTGCTCAAAGACTTAAAATTACATTCAGTCATGTGAGGCCTTAACATGGGAAGGAGGAGAGAGAGAATGTCTCTTTTCCCTCTTTGTTCCAGGGTAGAATGGCTCATCATTCTCTGCATCTTTTCTTGAGTGATGTATCAAAAAGCTGCTTGGCATTTCTGCATTGGTTCATAAGCCTCTATTTAGTCCAGACTTGGGGCACTTGATTATCACGGGATCCCTCTCTAAAGAGGCCAAATAGAGGGGTATATGTTTTCAGGTCTCCAAGTAGATCTAAGTCAGAACAAGTAGAAACTCAGTCTCCATTGTCATCAGGATCTATTGCTTGAAACAAAGAGGCTCCTAATGTGTTCAGCTTGACTGAGATTCATTTCAAACCTATAGGACCCCTAGGTGGCTCAGTAGGTGAAGCGCCTGCCTTCAGCTCAGGTCATGATACTGAGATCCTGGGACTGAGTCCCACATTGGGCTCACTGCTTGACGGGGAGCCTTCTTCTCCCTCTCCCTCCGTCATTCCCTGCACCCTCCCCGCCCCCCC
>NW_023244973.1:0-1795 GCF_002007445.2 Ailuropoda melanoleuca
TCAAAAAAAAAAAAAAAAAAATCTTTAAAAAAAAAAAATAAATAAAAAATAAAAAAAAAATTGGTTGCTAGATCTCACCTTGGAGATTTTGATTCAGTAGATCTGGGGTAATACATTGGAATCCTCTTCTCCCTAAAGAAAGCTGGGCTCTGGCCTTCTACCTGCTTAACAAAAACTGAGCGCTCCCCACACTTGCCAGTGTCTGTGAGTGTGCATGTGAGCTGGGGTGATCCTGGGAAGCAGTCATTTCTCAGAGCAGACACAGTTTGGGGCAACCCCTCTCCCCAATGCCCTGTGATTTCCTTTGGTTTTTCTAGCACCCCACCCTCACTGTGCCAGACCTCATGCATCTCCTACCGCGTTTCTTCTGATGCTGTCCCCCTTCTCCTCAGGCATCAGTAAAATCAAGAAATCCAGCCATTAAAAAAATTTTTTTTCCTCCGTGCCTTACCTTCCTTCCTGAATCCATCCTCACAAGTAAGCCTTAAAAAGGCAGATGGGATCCAGAAGAGAAAGACTAACTTACTGTCTTAGTCCATTTGGGCAGCCATAACAAAAGACCACAAACTGGGTAGTTTATAAATAGCAGAAATTTATTGCTCAGAGTTCTAGAGGCTGGAATTCCAAGATCAGGGTGCCAGCATGGTCAGGTGAGGGCTCTCTTCCATCTCTATAAACTTCTGTCCTCATCTAGTGAAAGGGGCTAGGGAGCTCTGTGAGATTATTATTTTTCTTAAATAAATACTAATCCTGTCAGGAGGGCTCCACCCTCATGACCTAATCATGTCCCAAAGACCTCCACCTCCAAATGCTGTCACCTCTGGAGACTAGAATTTCAACATACGAATTTTGGGGGAACACAGACATTCAGACCATAGTACTTACCATTGGATGATGCCAAATTGAGAGGTGTTTCTGTAATCTTGTATGTATTTTAATAGCTTTATAGATCTGCAGAACAGTCTGTCTTTTCATTTCATAGTTTGGTCAATAGATCCTTCCCATTACTGGCTGCTTGAAATTAGTAAGTAAGGATTTTTTGCTTTTAGTGTGGATCTTCCCCACACTACAAAATACATTGCTCTCACAATGCATTCTGTTTTCCAGGTTAGAGACAATTACTGGCCCAGTCTAACTTTAACTTACACAGGAGCTTGAAAGTGTATGTTGACTTACTTGTTTGTTTTCCTTTTGGTTCAGGTTTCACTTCTTCCTTAGTAATTGCTTTTGGAAAAGACACTTAACAGAAAAGCAAACTGTTGCACCTAAAGATTGATTATACCTTTTCTTCCATTATTCTGTCCTTATCAATTTTATGTGACATATGTGAAAGTCAATATAATGTTCATTTTTCATGACTACATGAAGAAAATGCTCAGCTCTGACAACCTTTAAAAAAAAATCAGAGACTTCCTCCCTACCCACTTCAATCACTACTGAACATAATGTTTACCACTAATAGTTTTTCATATATACATGCATGTTTTGAAAGTCTTTTCTTCTTTTACTTTGAATATTCTGTGTGGATATTTTAGAAAATGTAGAGAAAAGTTTATTAAGAAAAGAATAATAATAAAAAAAGAAAACAAAACCATTTGCAATCTTACCATCCAGAGAAAATCACTATATATGTGTGTGTGTGTGTGTATACATATGGGTATAAAAAATATTTGAAATCACTGATAAATTCCATGCTGTTATGTGCATAGAATATATATTCTCTCTCCCTCTTTTTTTTTTTTTAAAGATTTTATTTATTTATTTATTTGACAGAGATAGAGACAGCCAGCGAGAG
>NW_023244974.1:0-1795 GCF_002007445.2 Ailuropoda melanoleuca
ATTGGGCAACAAGAGTAAACTTTAGTTGTAATGAGTTGCCAAAAACTGTGCTCCAGTATTTCATTTTATCCTAAAGAATCTGAATTTGGATAAGTAGTCACTGTTTCTAACTACTGTGAAGTATTTCTGTTAAGTTCTGTATAACTGTGGCATTTCCCAAGAAATTAATGTTTCCTAAGAACAAATTTAAAATGTGTTGCTTGATCAGAGGGAAAGAGGGGATTGTACAGTAAATTTAGAAGTGACCTCCTTGTACCTTCTAAAAATGATAGTTGGAATCACAAAAATTGTTTTCTTCATACTTCCTTTCTCTTCTTAGTTTTAAAACAATTTAGCAGAGTAGTATGTCCTAAAAACAACCTAACTTTGCTGAGCACTTATGTGTCAGTCACTCAGCTATGCACCTCATATAATTTATTGGATCTTTACAAAACACCGCAAGGAAGAAACTATTAGTTTTTGTTTCCTAGTGGAAGAAACTGAAACTCACCGATTTGACCAAGAATTCAAACCTGGCCTGGTTGCTAGGATCACACTTTTGGACTTCCATGTAGGCACTCTTCTTATTGCGTGTTTTATTTACAGAATAATAAACAAGAAATATTTTGGAGATTCTTTCACCTAAGGCCCTAGGAGGTCAGCACAAGGGCACATTTATGACTATAAAGGCAACTTAGAATTGGAGAGAATCCAGTTACTCCCACAACAAGTAGCTGGACAGTTACTGGCTGGCTGCTTCTGCATTTGTCCTCTCTGCCAACAACTCCCAGTTAGTTATGAAAATACCTCATTGGGAATAGTGACCCAACAGGCCAAAATATCTACTCAGAAATTAGATGAGTATATTAAATGGTTTTGAGAATAATAGACCAAATAAATTAAGAACCACATCAATCATAGAGAAGGCAGCCAAATGTAGGATTATGTTAAATATCCTCATTTGAAGGAAGGTTTCAGAAAGTAGTTTCAGATAACCAGACATGCTTTGATGATTGAGATTTTGGGATTCAAAACCTAGCTTCAGAAATCTACTTGTTGTCACCAGGGAAAAAAGGTATTAAGCTATTTTGTGGGAGGCAATTTGAGATGTGCTGGCTTGGTTCTACTTGTCAACCTTACCACTGAATGTCTGTTTCAGGTGCTACAGTCAATTGAGAACTTGCTGCATGTAAAAATACTTCATAAACATATTTTCCTCTAAGATTGGAGTTGCTTTTAGAATATTTTGCACATCCTAAAAAGATTGATGGAGTTTGAGTAGATTATGAATGTGTGCCTTGAGAACACTGTATTTTAATTTTAATTTCACTGAATCAGATTCAATTTAGCAAAACAATGTGGGCTGAAAATCATTACAGTAAACTCCCAGATTTAGTAACAGATAACCTCTCCAGTCAATAAAGCAGGTCTTAACTATAAATCTTGGGCTTGTAATAAGAGAACTATAGTAAATTCACAGGGCTCAGTAACTATGGCAACTGCAGATTTCAGTCAATACCCTTTGATCTTCAACATTAGATAGTCATGTCTGATTGCTGCACACAATCCTTTTCCCAAAAGAGGTCAATATGTTCTTGCTGAAATACTTCAAAGTATTCTGGTGCTTGGAAATGCCTAGGGGGTTTTATATTAGTTACTCCCATTTTTGATCAATAGTCCTACTTGAAAAGTTATGTGATGCTTACACAAACACACAAACACAAGCCTACATAGAAAATATAACTTGTGCATATGTACATGTTCTTGGAGGAGGATGAACATCGTTGAATATTTATGCATATAAATCCATATCCAA
>NW_023244975.1:0-1795 GCF_002007445.2 Ailuropoda melanoleuca
TCCCCAGGAGCTGCCTCCGCTGGGTCAGGGGAGAGACGAAGCGAAGGCAGTCTGCCACGACAAAGCGGCCAGCCCTGCTCCTCAAGGTCTGGGGGTCCAGGGAACACAGAACCTTCAAAAGCTGCTCACTGCAGCTGGGAGGGCCCAGGTGCCACCAGCCCGACAGTGCAGGGTCCTGCCATGGCCCAGGCCTGTGACGCTAAATGCCAATCTCTCCATAACTGGGACCTGGGCTTGGTGCCCCCTGGCAATCACCTCCCTGGGCCCCTCCAGCTTCTGGGAGTCCCTGGCCTGCCCCCTCACTGCACTCAACTGGGTCCCACTTTGCAAGAAGAAGGCCACCTGCTCCTGGCTCCCCGTGGAGCGGCGCAAACGGGGCAGAGGCTATAATCTGCTCCCTCCCTCTGGCATCTTCAAGTCGTGGGCGTGGCTCCCTTACCCGCCAGGTTCGGGAAGTGATTCCAAAGGCCTACAGGTCTTTATCCTCCAGCTGTAAGTGGAGGATTCCAGGGGTGACATAAAATCATATTCAGAGTCCCTATATGGGTTGGGGTCCTGGCGTACGCATCACCCCCCAGCTCAGTACCTCCCACTCCCCTACCCCCAGCCTCCAGCCGGGGCCTCTCTGTAGGCCCCAGGCTCTCATCCATCCCCGCATGCAGACAGGTTCTAGAGGGCACCATCATCCAGCTGATGCAAGCATCTGGAACTCAGCCTGCAGTATGCCAAGGGCACTGGGCAGGGGGCTGGGAGGAGGGTGCTGTCCTAGCACCCGCACGGACCTGCAGGCACTTTGGGCAGGTCACTGTCCCTCTCTGGGCCTCACTTTCACTCCTGTAGGAGGAGGGCTCACGGCAGGAGCCGGGCCCTCGCATCTCCAGGTCTTGGCATCGCTAAGTGATCGGGCAGCTTTAGGGGGCAGATGAGGCATCTGCTGAGGTTTCCCACCCCCACCCCCAACCACTGGCCTACAAGGGGGTGGAGGCAGTTCTTCAGGATTGGGGCCTGAATCAATGAAAAAATGAAGGAGGTAACTTCCTCAAGGGCCTCACCCCCTCCCTCGCTGACAGCCGGGGTCACCCCTAAAACTCCCCGCAGTGTCCAGCCTGAGGACCCCTGTGAAGTCCCCGTGCCCTCCTCGGCTGTCTCTGCCTCTTCCTGACCTCACCGAGCCTTGCTGTGGCTCTCTGGCCTTCTAGGCGTTGATCACAGGAGACGACACATCATTTCCGTCACCGGGAGACACCACCGGGAGGCTTTCAGGGCCGCTGGGTCCGATAAACTCCGGCCACCTCTCCGTAACACTGCATGATGGGCAATTTGGAGGCAGAGGCAGAGGAAGATGCTAGAACAGTCATGTCCTAGAATGGGCTAAGTCCTAATCATCAAGTGCCTGGACATCTCAAATCTCCTTACTGAGCCCCCCCGAATTCCTCCTCCACTCTGCAGCCCAAGTGCTAAAGCTCGACCTGACCACACCCCCCCAGCCACCCGGCACCCTGCGAGGGCTCCCGATGTCCATGGGAGGCTCTCTCTCCCTCCTTACCAGCCGGATGAGGTCTAGCTACGTAAAAGGAAAACCTGAAACAAGAGAAGCTTAAACAAGATGGAAACTCACTCCTCATCCTGCAAAGTTCAGAGGTGGGACATCCAGAACCAGCATGAAAGCTGGCCACTCATTGGAGACATTAGCATTTATACTTCTGCTCTACCATCGTCAACACATGTCCTCAAGGGCACCTCTGAATCCAGGATGGCTGCTGGAGGTCCAGCCATCACATTCTTTTTTTTTTTT
>NW_023244976.1:0-1796 GCF_002007445.2 Ailuropoda melanoleuca
GCCATCTATAAGCCAAGGAGAGAAGCATGGAGTGGATTCATCCCCTTTGCCCCTCCTGCCGATTAGACCTCAGAAAGAACCAACACTACCAACACCTTGATCTTGGACTTCTAGCCTCCAGAACTGTAAGACTATAATAAATTTCTGCTGTTTAAGCTGCCCAATGTATGGCACTCTGTTAAGGTAGAGCTAGGAACCTAACAGAAGGGGTAAAGAATTAAGGCATTAATGAAATCAGTCCTTAAGTAACCTGTTTTACAGGAGAGGAAACAGAGGCTCTCAGAGTTCAATTAATGTATCACCCGAGGGGCATCAGAGTTGTGAGTAGAACCCAGGTCTTCCTTAGCAGATTTCCTTATGCCTCTAAGACATTTCTGCTCACAATCTTCTGTCTTTTCCTAGGTGGCTTCCAACAGGGAGGCATTGGCATGTGCAGGACACTGTTCATGCCCAACTAGGCAATTCTGTGCATGTTGTTTCAAAGCTTCTGTTTTACAATCCTTAATAATCTAGTAATTGTGTTTATGGCTTTCCAATGAAGTGTGCAGAGCTCTGATAGCCATCACTGGTTTCTTGAGGGCCTTTATTTGATCTGAGACTATGCAGAGCTTCTGATAGATTAAAAAAGGTGTGTGAGGCAAAGAGGAGAAAATTCGGGTCAAATATTTCACAGAATGGTTTTCAGCTAACCACTCCACACACTTGAGCCATCAACTACATTTGCATCGAACATACTCAATTATTTGGGATAACTCTGAAGCCACTGGAATGATTTCTTGCACAGAATGAAATGAATGGGAAAGAATTAGGCCATTAGCCCATGTATTAGTCAGAGTTCTCCAGACAGAACCGATAGGAGATACAGATCTCTTCTACATGAAGAGATTTACTATAAGGTATCAGCTCATGTAATTATCAAGGCTGAGAAGTCCCACAACCTGGCTTCTGAAACGTGGAGACCCAGGAAAATCAGCCACGTAGTTCAAGACCCCAGAGCCAAAGAGTTAATGGTGTTCATTCCTGTCTAGGTCTGAAGGCTCAAACCAGGAGTGCCAAGGGCAGAAGTAGCTCAAACAATCAGACAGAGTTCATTCAAACTTCTTCCACCCTTTTGTTCTACTTAGGTCCTCAACAAATTAGGGCCATCTGCTTTACTGAGTTCACAAATTCAAATGCTAATCTCTTCCAGAAACACCCTCACAGACATAACCAGAAATAATATTTAATCAGCTATCTGGGCATCCTGTGGCCCAGTCAAGTTGACACATGAAATTAACCATCACAACTCATTACACAAAAATTCATTGAGAGTCTACTATTTGCTAAGTGCAGTTATCGGCCCTGGGATACAGAGATGAGGGAGGTATAATCCACACACATAAGCAGCTCACTGTCTCATATTCATTCAATATTTGCTCATCGAATGCTAGTGTTGAGCACCTACCGAGTGGCGTCGCTCTCTGAGCCACTGACATTACTGGGAGAAACAAGACAAACATGATCTCTACTCTCGGTCGTGTTTATAGGTGAGCTGGTGACACGGTTACTAAATAATTTGTGGCACAATTAAGCAATGACACTTGTGAGGAGTGCTGCAAAGGAGCAGCACACGTTGCTGAGGACAGTGTAACAGGAAGACCTGATCTATTTATTTTCAGGGCGGGGAGGTGGATCAGGAAAGACTATCCTTAGAAATGAGGTCTAAGCTGAGATCTGAAGGATCAGTAGGGATTAGCCAGGCAAAGACAGTGGAAACTTCCTCCTGAGAAGGATAAAAAAAAATAAAAAAATAAAAA
>NW_023244977.1:0-1796 GCF_002007445.2 Ailuropoda melanoleuca
TGGCTCAGAAAGCAAATTTCCTGAGGATGGTAACTGGCAGAATCAGGCTCAAACCTATGTCTTTGGACTCCAGATAAATGATTGGTTTTGTTTAGGCTACAAGAAGGGTGACTGAGGCCATCACATAACCAGAAACTCTTAAAGTAGAAGCAAGTGCTCAGATAGTCCTGGGGGCCAGGCAGGTAACAGGCATGAGTGATGGTGGTTAGATATGGGACAATAGGGAGGGGTGGGGACTGTGGTTCAGGACTGGCCAGTCCATGCCCTGCTAATGGGGCTGGGTGCGGGTGGTAATCACTGCTCAGCTCCAGGTGAGTATTACCAGGAAGAAAGGCCAGGCTAACTGTTTTGAGAGAAGCTGGAAATTCAATCAGCTGTTTGAGTGCCCACTATGCATCAGGTGCTGGGGCTAAAGCAGTGAATAAATGGATAAAAATCTCTGGCTTTTTATGTGAACTTGTCCAATTTTTAAGTGTTGGGAACTAATAGAAAATTTAGAAAACATTGTCCAGGCCAAACAAAACACATCTGTGGGCTACATTTGGCCTGTAGGCTGCTAGTTTGTGACTTCAGTTCAAAGATTTTGATGGACCAAGTGTTCTCCAAAGAGGGGCCTGTCCAGATGGGCCCACTAGGATCAGGGGAGAAACTCTTGGCACTTTTGTTCATATTGTTTTGTTATCTTGTCCTTTTAAAATTCCTATTTTTGTCAATGCTGTGGTATATGCATAGTGAACTCACATAGCACATACATATCCTTATAAATATTTAAATAGATATTATTTGTGTATATTAGGGATTTATGATCAAAGTATTTTATTAATAGGAATGTGGATCAGAGAAGGTTCAAGACCACTGGGGTAGTCCTTAAAAGTAGATATTTGTACTCTCCCTGCTTGAAATAGGGCCAAAGCTATCGTCTATAGCTTAGGGCTCTGAGGGCTTCAGGGAATGTGGAGGGGGGGCAGACTGACTCAACCCAAACCCTCCTCTGTTCCTTCTGCCAGAGCACTTCCTGTGAGTGACAAGTGCAGGCCCCACTGAGTGATGGAAGAAACAACCGCATGATGGGGCTGGTTCAGGCTAGACCGGCATTTCAGCCACCTGAGCCAAGGGTATGGCTGTTGTGGTCACGATTGTTTTTATTTAGAGAGGAGGACATGTTTGGGGGACTATAGCTGTGCTAGAAAAGTGGAGACTGAACGGTAATCCAAAGCTCACCCTCCAGTGTCAAGAAGTTTCCTACAGGAAGGCAGGTGATCAGACACTCATCAACTTCCCTGAGGACAGAACATAAACAGGGGACATAAACTGCTAATAGGGAGATTCAGGTTACAAGTGCAGAAGACATTTCTGACAGCTTTGTCTGGGTCCTGTTCTACAGCCTGTCTTGGACACTGTACTTGACATCTGTCAGTAGAGTGGCAACATCGTGTCCTGAAAAGGAGCCAGGAAATGAATGCTCTAGTCCCGCAGAGACCTTTGGTCTCCATGACCTCAGAGAATGTCAGATTTGTCCTTCTCTGGATCTCATTTGGATTAAGAAGGGCATGGTCCATGGTCTCGAGCTTCTTCCTTCGACCATTAGTCTCATGCTAAGAGTCTAAGTGTTGGAAAGCGCTTTCCTGGGTCAGAGCAAGTTGTCTCTTTCTCTCTCTTTTTTTTATAATAATATATTTTTTATTATATTATGTTAGTCACCACATAGTACATCCCTGGTTTTTTATGTAAAGTTCGATGATTCATTAGCTGCATATAACACCCAGTGCACCATGCAATATGTGCCCTCCTTACTA
>NW_023244978.1:0-1796 GCF_002007445.2 Ailuropoda melanoleuca
TGTGTGTGTGTGTGTGTGTGTGTGTGTGTTTACAGAATTCAGTGACTTTGTATTGTGTGACCATACTGACATCATATCTCCCTCCCCCCACCCCCAAATTACTCAACAAGATGGATTTCCTATAGATAACAGATTCAGTTCCAATGGAAAGAAGTTATTTATCAGACAAACTACAGCATGTTAGAACTGCTAAACGAGTAACAAGGATTCATAAAAAGCCCTAACAGACTTGGAATCAGGAATTGTGGGTTCAAGTCCCAGCTCTGACATTAACTGCTGCTAACTTTTTACAAGTCACTGAGACCTCTGAGCTTCAGTTTCTTATCTGTGAAGTGGATGTGATAACATTTCTCAAATCTACTGTCTTGCCTGATTTTTCTGGGTGTGTTCTTCTATTTAACATAGAATGGCCTTACTGCCCTCCTGCCTACTTCTGCCCAGCAAACTCACTTGTAGCATTAAAACCCCTGCGAAGCAGCTTCTTCTCCTCCCCAGCCTCCCAAGTAAACTTGAGTGTGCCTTCCTTAGAGACACTAAGGGACTTCACATAGTCTCTGACCTGGAAGGTTTCCAGACATTCTGGGACTCTCTTTGCATGGGAGTCTCCTTGACTTAACCTCATGCTACGGGGGCTTGTGTGCCTACTCCTTTTTCTCTGCAATGCCTGGAAAGGCAAGGTGCGCTTGATAAATGTGTGTGGGTTGAACTGGTGTGCATACCCTGCCTGTCCTAGGGCTGCTGTTAGTTGTTTTGAAAACCACAAGAAGAGAGAGTGAGATATTTACAGAAATAATAGCGATGCTTTGAAAATATCTTTGTTGCTTCTGGATTTCTTTCTGCTTGCACAGCTGTATAGATGGGTCATGGCAAATCTCACCATCTCCAAGTTTCAGATACAAGACTCTGGTACAGTCATGTAGCTTTTTCTTTCAGGTTAAATAAGCCCCAATTCCTGTAGTCATGATTTATGGGCCCCATTTTCCAACTCTTTAATCATTTTCATTGCTTTTCTCTGGAACTACTCCAAGTTCTCCAAACACTCATGTTTCAGGCTCCAAACTGGACATAGTATTGAGATACTGAGTAAAAGAATTATTTGTGTGCTCCTATATTTAATGTTACTGTTTATACATAAATGTTTTTTTTCTTTCTCTAATCAGTCTACAAATATTAACTAGGCACTTATGTTATACCTGGCACTACGCTTCAAAGTTTCTGGCAATTTTAAACAATGTGATTCCTCTCTGTGAGACACGCTTTCCTTGGTGGTATTACATAAAAAACATTACATTAATAAGCATCTGTATGGTAGTAATTTATAGGAAAGTGAAGTGGCTTTCCATGTCAATAAACATGCCCTCTCTTATCTGGTTTGTTTACATGAAATTAATTTAATAGCTCATCTGCTCCATGAATATAACAAGTTCACGTCTCATCTCACATTACACTGTAAATTAAAGAAGGAGAAAATGATCTAATGATTTTTTTTGCATTATGTACTTTTAATATGCTCAAATTTTATTTTAACTTGTAGATTTCATTCTAGTTTAGCTGACCATTAAGGTTTTCTCGCTACTGTCATTAGAGAGATCTCAGTTAATACTAAAATATTAAACATTCAGCTACTTAAACACTGTAATATTATATCATTACTGTATACTGCTTAATCTTTGAAGGCATTTTTCATGACTCTTATTTGATCCTAATAAGACCCTTATTAATAAAGGTAGAAATTATCACCATCATTGTCCATTTGGTTACTCTGAGGCACATCAGAGTCAAGGTTCAGCTAAGAT
>NW_023244979.1:0-1797 GCF_002007445.2 Ailuropoda melanoleuca
TTTTTCAAGGCACCCTAGTTGCTAGGTGGGTCCACAAGACAACCTACAAAGTATAGGGGAAGCTCAAAGATCAATTGTGTGTTGAAAGGATAACAGATAATCCAAGAAAGCAAGAGTTATGATCAAATCTGTCATTGTCAAAAGTCCACTTTTTGAAGCTGACTTCACTCCATTTGCATCACACACACACCCCTACCTTTCTCTCAACAGCCTGGCACTCAGCAGGTGAAGGGATTCCAGACTGCCCCAAAGCCACCATCCTGCACTTGACAGTCTTAACCATTAAATTTGGATCGATCATTCCCACCTAGTAGAGAATGTCTATATTTGAACTGCTTGCTGACTTAGGTTTAAGGAATAAACAGAAAATTCCCCAAGTGGGGATGTTAAAGATAATTGAGATTCCTTGTACTCTCAGTCTCACCACTGTCAAAGCAAGCTTCTGAATGTCTTGATCCTGTCAGTGCTGGAACCTGCTATTGAATCCCTTGGACACCTCATCCATGAACTTGGAAGGAAACGCTGCACAGTGCTAGGTGCGCCATCTGCACGGGTTACAAGCAGTCAGTTTTATTGTTATGTTAGAATTTACAGAGAGCCTTTCAGGTCTTTACATATCCACAAAAACCCCATGAGACAGATAATGCTCATTATCCTATTTGATGGGTGAGAAATCAAGGGGTGAAGTCACTTGCCCAGAGTCACTCAGCTTGAAAGCAGATCCTCGGAGTCCACACTGAAAGATTTGTCCCCAGCACCACACAGCCTCTCAGGGATAGAGCTTTGGAGTCCTGTGAGCTTGCAAGATCCACTAATTCAGGAACTTCAGACGATGACTTTTTTTATTTTATTTTATTTTTTTTTTTTAACTTGGGTGATGTTGCCAAGGTCACAGAGCATGTCCGTGGAGAAGCCTTCCTGTGTTCTTGCTGCTTAATCAGAGTAACCATTATGACTGGAACAGCAAATTCAGAGGCCGAGAAAGCCTTATACCCACATTACTGTCTACCTGCCTTTAGACTCTGGAAAGACAGCTAGGTTTCTTATTCTTCTACCTATGCATATCCGTGAGAATCAGATGAGGTTGGGACTATAATATTAGCAAGGGAGACACGAACATCATCTGGGCTTTTGTACTGACTTCCTGTCCCCCTTCTTAGAAGGCCTTTGGCCTATTTTCAGTTGTTCAAATCTAAATTGTACTCCAAGGCTGAGCTCAAAATGGAGTTCCAGAAAGCCAGCGTGGGGACATGAGTGCAATGCAGTTCCGAGTACAACCAGAGTAGGTAAGGGCACAACACAGAGCCTCAGACATCAGAGTTCAAATCTCAACCTTGCCACTTAGTGGCTCTTTGGGAAAGTAGTATCTTCATTTCTAATGTAAATAAGGAGACAACCTCCTACCTTGAATTATAGCAAAGATCAAAGGAGCTAATGGCCTCAGATCCCAGTACAGTGCCTGGCACATAGTAGGCATTCAGTATTTTACTATTAGTTCCGTGAAGCATCTAACCAACTCCACCATGATCTCTCCATATTGAATTGCCAAAATATTCATAGGCCCTGTCAGAAGGACTCATATTATAGTGATTGGTGTCAACAGCTTATCTGCCCAATACATAAAACCCTTGAGAGAAAGGCTAATTCTTATCTTTATGTCTCTTGTAGCCTCTTGAAGATACTGTTGACCATAATGAGGGTTCCAGTACTTTTGAATGAGCTAATTCAGGGTAACAAGTTTCAAGTGATTATTTAAAAAAAAAAAAAAAAAAAAAAAAAAAAAAAAAAAAAAACCCC
>NW_023244980.1:0-581 GCF_002007445.2 Ailuropoda melanoleuca
GTTACCTTGGAATTAACTTAACCGGAGATGTAAGGATCTATATTCTAGAAACTACAAATCACTCTTGAAAGTCTTTGAAGAAGACACAAAAAGATGGAAAAATATTCCATGCTCACTGATCGGAAGAATTAACATAGTTAAAATGTCCATGCTACCCAAAGCAATCTACACTTTCAATGCCATCCCGATCAAAACACCAACGAAATTTTTCAAAGAACTGGAACAAATAGTCCTTAAATTTGTATGGAACCAGAAAAGGCCCCGAATCACCAAGGAACTGTTGAAAAGGAAAAANGAATCTCCAAGGAACTGTTGAAAAGGAAAAACAAAGCTGGGGGCATCACAATGCCGGATTTCGAGCTGTACTACAAAGCTGTGATCACAAAGACAGCATGGTACTGGCACAAAAACAGACACATAGACCAATGGAACAGAATAGAGAACCCAGAAATAGACCCTCGGCTCTTTGGGCAACTAATCTTTGATAGCAGGAAAAAACATCCGGTGGAAAAAAGACAGTCTCTTCAATAAATGGTGCTGGGAAAACTGGACAGCTACATGCAAAAGAATGAAACTTGACC
>NW_023244980.1:739-1056 GCF_002007445.2 Ailuropoda melanoleuca
CATGACACATCTCCAAAGGCAAGAGAAACAAAAGAAAAAATGAACTTGTGGGACTTCATCAAGATAAAAAGCTTCTGCACAGCCAAGGAAACAGTCAAAAAAAACTAAGAAGCAGCCCAAGGAATGGGAGAATATATTTGCAAAGGACACTACAGATGAAAGACTGGTATCCAAAATCTACAAAGAACTTCTCAAACTCAATACACAAGAAACAAATACACAAATCATAAAATGAGCAGAAGATAGGAACAGCACTTTTCTAATGAAGACATACAAATGGCTAACAGACACATGAAAAAATGTTCAAAATCATTAGC
>NW_023244981.1:0-1797 GCF_002007445.2 Ailuropoda melanoleuca
TTTGTTTGTTTGTTTGTTTGTTTGTTTTTTGCATGTGGCTGTCAATTTTTCTCAGCATCACTTCTTGAAAAAACAAAACAAAACTGTCTTTTCTCCATTTTATTGCCTTCCACTATTTAGAATTTGCCTCCAGATAGAAAGCTTTGCTAATCCCAGTGAGGAAGATCTTCACATGGAGTGGTGGCCCAAGCACGGGGTATTGGATCCTCAAGATTGTAAAGGGCTTTTATGAAGAAGGATAAGTGGCAAATCAAAGCCTGAGAAGGATCAGGTGTTTGTCCAGGTGGAAAGAAATCAAAGGGTGCTAAGTCTTCAAAAACCAAATTTCTGCACTTACTCTTATCTGATGTTTGCGAACAGTATTTTTTCCACCACTTGTTGTCTAATTTACTAGTTATGCATTATACAATGCATATCCTTTAGAAAGTATTCCTTCACGGGCAGAAGCAGAAATCCTATTTATATTTTCCTATTTGTTTCTAGGTATTTAAAACCATGCGTTCATATTTTTACCACCAGTGCCAAGATAATAATTTTCTTCCTTTTGATGATTCTTTTTCCAAACAGTGAGAAATCTGCTTCCATTATCCTTAATATGTTCATTTATTTGATCCATCCTCCTAAATCTAACAACCCCTCTTCCTTTGCCAGTGCCTATGGTGACCCACTGAGGCTCTAATACCCACCCGGATGTTCCCTCCCCCATGCAAACATCCTCATGATGCCCATTAGGGTTTCAGCATTCTAAGCCAGACCTTCCTCTACCTGATGAGGCCTTCCTCCTCGGTGCTCCTGTCTTTGTCCTTCCTGCACTCTGACACCTTACACAGGACTGCCCCCAGTTTTGGATGTTTTCCTTACTCATTCAGACTCTGAACAACTTTGCCAGGGTGCTCTCCCTCAAGGACCCCTTTCTTACCATTTTTAGGTTCTGTTGCCCTTTCATTGTGCTTTTTCCCACATAGACACTTTTCCAATTATTCTCAAGCTCAGTATGGCCACAATGGGCTCTCTCTCTTTGTGGAAGCACTTCACACCATTCGCACGCCAACACCTGGTGCCTCACACCACTCCGTATGAAGACCTTCTTCACCATGCTGGGGCTCTCACACTGCTTGTCAGGCCACACTTTCACAGGGATGCTCTTCTTCCTGACCTAGGCTCTGACTCTTCATGCTAGGTTACCTTAAAATCTGTCACCCCATCTCAGGCTACCTCCATGAATTGTCAGTATCCTCTGTTCTGTCTCTCTCTTGCTGAAAGTTTCACACCCTTTTCTGCTCTATCCAGTAGGTCTTTCTCAACTAACACATAATCTAACACACCATGCCAGGTCTTCTACCAGTATTCATGCCTTCTGTAATTCTTGTAGGTTCTGACATGCATCTCACACTTGGCAACTGCTATGCATATACCATTTGGATTTGCCTCTCCACAATAGATTACCCCCTACATGGATACATTCCTCATTCCACTTTTGCTCTGCCATCCCATGTTGGGACCACTCTAGGCATGAACCACCTTATTTCCCTCACATGGGCACTGCCAACCTGCACCAGGCTGTCCACACACTTGGACAACCTTGTTAGTCTATTTGGTTTCAAATACCTCTCATTGGGGGAATGCTTTTCTGACTTTACTTGGACTCTGACTTCTCATGGCAGGCTGCATCCTGTGTGGGCACTCTCTCCACTTCACTAGCATTTCAAAAGTCCATGCCAGGCTGTTTCTCCATTTGGGTACACTCTACATTCTTACTTGGCTTTGCCATCTTATGTTAAATACCCTCTCAGTATG